>NW_022196900.1:2718847-2719232 GCF_008632895.1 Mastomys coucha | reverse complement strand
AAAAAAAAAAAAAAAAGAAAGAAAGAAAAAAATTTTTTTAAAATAAATTTTTAATTGTTAGATGATTTGGGTTTGTGATTAGAATAGAATTTTTAACAATCTTTGAAATTGCTGTGAGCACATTTCTGCCATTTTATAGTTCTACAGGGTGACATTCTCAGCTCTATTTACTTATTAAGATTTATTTATTTATTTTATGTATGTGAGTACACTGTCCTGTCCCTGTCTTCAGACATGCCAGAAGAGGGCATCAGATCTTGTTTCAGATGGTTGTGAGCCACCATGTGGTTGCTGGGAATTGAACTCAGGACCTTTGAAAGAACAGTGTTCTTAACCACTGAGCCATCTCTCCAGCTCAAGAAAATAAATCTTAAAAAAAAAAAAA
>NW_022196900.1:2708993-2718837 GCF_008632895.1 Mastomys coucha | reverse complement strand
AAAAAAAAAAGGCTGGACATAGTGGTTTACACCTTTAATCCCAGTGCTCCAGAGGCAAAGGTAGGTAAATCTCTGTTAACTTTGCGGCTAGCCTGTTTTACATAGCTCTAGGTCAGCCAGGGCTACACAGAAAGCACCTGTCTAGATAAGGAAATAAATATATAAGTTCATTTAAAATATTTGTGATTTACCTGTGTGCATGACTGTTTGTGTGAGTGTGCATGCCTGTGTATGAGGGAGTGCATGCATACTCATGCCTATGCAGGAGAGGAGGCCATCGCTCAGGGGCTGTAATCATGCTCACCTGCTGTAAACAGGCTTTATCCACATCACTGTGGCACAGATATGGCTGCAAACTGCAGTTCCAGGCCAGGCTAGAGAGATGACTTGGTGTTAAGAGTCCCTCACCAGTGAGTGTTAGGACAACCAGGTCTACAAAGAGAGTTGCAGGAGAGCCAAGGCGCATAGCAAGACCCTGTCTCAAAAAGCTCAAACCAAACCAAGAAGTGTCCACACAACCAAGCAAGCAAGCAACCACAAAAACCCCAAACCCAAATGAAGACCGAGATTGGGTTGTATAGTGCACATGCTCATCTCTCCGGCAGATTAATGTAGCCACAGAACCGACCTTTTATTATTGTTTTATTATTGTTGCCAAAGGAGTAGAGTGAAATAATTAGCCATTACGCTGCCTAGCATTACGAGGTCTAACAGAACTCTTGACCCAAAGGTCGTAAAAGCTAAGGTGCCCAACCCGGTCCACTTCTCTCAAGAAAGCTATTCACTTCCGGCGTCCCTTTCAGCAGCTCCGGGGTGTTGATCCAGAGACAGGTGAAAAAGAGATTTCTTCTGTTCTAATGGCATTCGCTAAATATTTACTATTCGGGAGAGTTGACGGGCGAGGCATCAGAGCTGCCAGCCCCTCCCTCCGCGGTGATTGCCTCCTGCCTAGCCTGAAGGTTGCCAAAGATCCTGCTTGCCACTATCTGCAAAGGTGGGTGTGGGCAGGGTGTGATCTTGGCTCACCTTGTCCTTTCCACCTGCCGGAAGAGGTCCAGGAACCCTGACCAACACCTCTTCCTTTAACTTTTCCGACAGCTGCGGGTTCTTCCTTCCGGGATTCCCCCGGAGCGCAGCTGGAACTGGGAAGGGCAGGAACAAGTCTTTCAACACTGCGCTCGCTTGCTCGCTCGCTCGCTTGCCCGCCTGCCTTGGCTTACTTGTTGTGCGGCCTTGCACGCTGCTGTCCTTTTTCAAAAGGGGGATCTCAACTGCTGCTAGACTGGAATAATGGGGCAATTTAAGTGCTGTAGGCAAGCTTCCTGCACATCGACAGTGTCTCTTCACGGTGGCTATCTTAGCTCCCAGATTTTTGTGGACGTGGTTGATGAAGACAGGCTCCAGCTCTACTCTGACCCATCCCACCTCCGGAAACATCACCTCCTGACAGCCTTTTCCTCTCCTAGCAGCAACCAAATGCCTGTCAATAGCTCTTTAGCTAGCTGTGGGGCTTCACACCCAACCTCTTCCATGCCAGGATTTAAAAAAAAATCATTTATCTATTTTATGTATATGAATACACTGTTACTGTCTTCAGATACACCAGAAGAGGGCATCAGATCTCATTTCAGATGATTATGAGCCACCATGTGGTTGCTGGAAATTGAACACAGGACCTCTGGAAGAACAGTCAGTGTGCTTAACTTCTGGGTCATCTCTCAGCCCCCAAGCTGGAATTTTATCTGAAATGAACTGCACAAGGGCTTGACCGCTCTGTCACAGTCTCCGGAGGTTCATGCGCGCGCCTGCCTTACGTGTCTGGAGAATGCTGTTGCCTTAGAGTCTTCCACCACTTCTGGTCCTTACAAATGCCCCCCCCCGCACCCCCTTTCCCTGTAGGTCCCTGACACTTGAGGGGAGGAGTGTGATACATCTCACTTAGGGCTGAGCTTTCCAAATTCTCTTATTCTCTGTACTTTGAACATTTGGGGAGGAAGAGATCTTTCATGGATGGAGTAATAGAGCATAGTGTTATAAAGGGATAAAGAATAGGAGTTGGAACAAGAAGGATTAAGTGTGGTAGAGGATGGGAAATCAGGGTGGAGGGGAACTCAGGTGGAGGGGGAAAACTAACACTAAGGGGCTTTTGAAAAGCTGTATGAGAACCTACTACTGTAGAAGTTTCCTAAAAAATATGCTTGTATAAAAAAAAAGTTTAAATGGAGTGTTATTCTATAATGGGAGAAGAATACCCTAACTAGATACCTGAAATAAAGTCCCCATACCAAGAATGGATTCCCTCAGATGTTAGATTTTAAGATATATATCTGAAAGGACAACAGAAGCCCCATTTGTCTCTATTTAAGGACCAGGCCTGAATTTGAAAAAAAGCCTTGAAAAGCTCCAGGAACAGACCCAAAGTCCCAGAAACCCGGCCATAGGCACCAGCTCTAGGAACAGACCATAAAATCCAGAACAAGGCCATAAAACCCCCTCCTAAAGAACAGCCTGGGGATAACCACAAGAATGGGAAATATCTTATCTCAGGATGGGTCATCTGCGCTGGGCAGCCCAGTTTGATCACATAGTTGAAACGTTCATGACAAAAGAAAGCAAACCACTGACCAACTGTGACCCCCTAACACCCACCAATGAAATTTTAGATTACCTAATCTCTCTAGAGAGTTTCCTGGGTTCCCTATAGGAAGACCTTCGAGCCTTTGTCTGGGGTTACCATTTTGAAAAATGATTGACCCCTGAATACTAGTTGCTTTTGCAGAATAAACATTCTTTGTTTTTGCATTCTGTCTGAATCTGGGATCTTCCTTCAGTGATTTTTGAACCCTTACATATCTATCATATATGATAAATTACTTCTCTGCCAGTGAAACGAGCCAATTCAAGCCAGATTAGATTATATTAAATGCAGGTTTATTGGGAAGCTGCTCTCAAGTGAGTTCATTAGCCCCAAGGACTGAAGCCAGGGAAGTCACCATGAGAAATCGGGGGAGGGGGTAAGAGAAAGAGAGAAAGGGCACACATGCAGGGAGAGAAAAGAGAAAAGAGAGAACCCAAAATTGGATTATATAGGGAAGAGCCCATGGGGGAAGGGCAGCCCAGCCTCTGGATTGGAAAGTTCAGGTTTCGGGGCAAGGTATGTCAGGTAGGAACTGTGGTTTGCTGGGAGAAGCTGGAGGCCAGGTCTGCTTTGAAATGTAAAATATGTGCCTCGGGTTCCTTGTCCCAGGGTCCAAAACCAAATTGTGTGCATGCGTGTGTGTTTTCAAGACAGATTCTTTCAATGTAGTTCTGGCTGTCCTGGAACTCATTGTGTAGATCAAGCTGGCCTCAGACTCACAGAGATCTGCCTCCCACGTGCTGGAATTAAATGGATGTGCCACCATACCATGCATCCCATACTTTATATATTGTTTAGAACATTAATCACAAAGGCGCATACACTTGTCAAAAATAATTGATAATTCATGCTGGGGATATAGGTCAGTGGTATAGCACTTACCTGGCATATTCAAGGCCTTGGGCTCCATCCCAGCACTGAGAAAAAGAAAGCGTATGAACAAGACCCCTTGAAACCGAAGACGGTCATGTACTGCAAAAAGACCTTTCAACAGTAGGCAGACAGCAGACAGCATGCTTAATCACAATCTGTAAGATTATGAGATGGCTGGGGAATTCTCATGATCTAATGATGTCCTAGCCAGTGTAGCCCAGCACCATGCAGCACTCATGATTGTGGGAGTGCTGTGCCAATTTTACAGAAGTGTGGCTTGGGCCTGCAAGATGGCTCAGTGGGCAAAGGCTTGCTGCTAAACCTAACAACTTAAATTCAATCCTGAGGACCCACATGGTGGAAGGAGGGAACAGACTCCTGCAAATTGTTCTCTAACTTCCACTTGGCCATGTGCACATGCGCACACAAGTGCATGAACACACACACACACACACACACACACACACAAACACATGTGCAAACCACACACTGATTAAAAGATGTATACAGCACATGATACATGGAAATGTCAGTAAATGAGTGTATGGTCCAGCCTGAGGTTACATGCTTGTAATCCCAACAGAAGAGATAAAGCAAGCAAATTGTTTTGGTTACATAGAGAAATTCTGCCTCAAAACAAATAAACAATATTAAATAGATGACTTTGTTATTAGTGTATACTTTACCATGATAAACTTTTTGCTAGCTTAAAATATACTACTTTTAATTATGGAAAACAGTGCATTGTAGCCAGCTTTCCTGCCTTTCATAGTCACCTCCAAGGCATGTGATTGATCTGTAAATATGACATTCACACACTGGCCTCCTGATACAGTCTCAAAACATACAACTGATCTGGGCTAGTTACTGTATGTAAATCTTGTTTGTTTGTTTTTATTCCTTGTTTGTTTTTAAAGGGAGCCTGACAAAGTGGCATTATGTCTTTAGTTCCAGCCTTTAAGAGACAGAGGTATGTGGATCTCTGTGGGTTTGAGGCCAGCCTGGTCTACATGCAAGTTTCAAGTCAGCCAGGGATACACAGTGAGCTCCATCTCAAAAATAGTGGGGTGGGGAAGGAGTTGGCGAGGACTGGAAGTGGGCTGGGAAGGGGGTTGGGGAGATGGCTCAGCAAGTAAAGGGGCTTGTTGCTAAGCCCAAGGGCCCAAGTTTGATCCCTGGAACACACAAAATGGAAAGAGAGTACTGACTGAGGCAAATTTTCCTATGACCTTCACATATTACTGTGTCAGGAGCATGTCCACATCCTATTCACTTTCCCGGACCCAACAAGCTGTTAAACAAGTTAAAAGTTTTAATTGGAATTCTGGCTCAGTTTGCAGTTACTGCCACAAGGTGGCAATGGCACCTAAATCACAAAGGCTTAACTGTTGCATGATTTCATCATTCTATTGTGAGAGGTGGTTTTGTTTTGTTGTTTTTGTTTTAATTTTATTTCTGAGACATGTAGCCCAGATTACCTTAAACTCAATATGTAGCTGATGCTGACCTTGAACTCCTGATCCTTCTGCCTCCACTTCCAAAGTGCTGGAATTATAGGCACACTCCTTCACAACTGGCTACTGAGCACTTTTCTTTTCCTTTCTCTTTCTTTTCTTTTCTTTTTGGACAATCTTCCTGTATAGCCCCATCTGGCGTGTAACTCGCTATTGTAGACCAGGTTGGCTTTGAATTCCCAGATATCCACCAGCCTCTGCCTTTGCCTGTGTTCCCTAGGGGCTGCTAGTAAAGGTGTGAATGGTTTTCTGGAAAGCAGGAAGCATTCTGCTGGAGGTCTCTTTCTGTGTCTTAGCTTTCTCCTCCATTTGCTGCCAAGCTCTAAGAATCCCATTTTTGTCATAGGTACACCTACACCTTTGATCCTTGCTGTGGTCAAAGAGCGGACGGTTGGCACAGATGGTGGCTCACACCTATAATCCCAGCATTCTGGAGGCTGAGGCAGCAGGATTATGAGTCAGAAGCCAGCATGGCCTTATTTAGAAAAAGAATCACGAGGTAAACAGACAACACATGTCACATACTATCCTTGGTCCCTTCCTTATGGATGCATCCAAATCTCCAAACACTTTAGTGACAAATACCCTCGTGGATGTCTGTTATTGGACCCGTGAGACAAGTTTTCTAATGACATAGGCAGGAGTAAGAGGCCTCCGACTCATATGTTTTCATTCACTCATATTATCCTCCCTCTTTGTTTCCTAATAAATTGCCTCCAAATTTCTTTTGGTAATAATCACAGCTGAAGTCATGCAATGGCCTAAAGTTTTGTTTTGTTCCCATGTACTTGTGTGTGTGTGTGTGTTGGGGGGTAACCAATGCATGTGTTTGTGTGTGTGTAGGTGTGTGTGTGTATGTGTGTGCATATGGAGGCCAGAAGTCAACATTGGATGGCTTCTTCTATTTTTCATTCTTTTGCAAAAAATTATTATTTTTTTATTATTTGGGAAATTTTTATAAAAGATTTATTTATTTTATATATGTGAGTACACTGTTTCTCTCCTCAGAGACACCAAAAGAGGCATCAGATCTCAGTACAGTTGTGAGTTACCATGTGGTTGCTGGGAACTGAACTCAGGACCTCTGGAAGAACAGTCAGTGCTCTTACCCACTGAGCCATCTATCTCTTCAGCTCCTATTTGGGAATCTTACATCACGCACCCTGATCACACCACCCAGTCTTCTCATGTCCCTCCTCCCTCACGAACTATGCTCCCCTCCCCCCTTAAAAAAGAAGAAAGGGGGAAAAAAAAACCTCAGTTCATTTTGTGGCCCCCTCAAGGGAAGATGAGTTTTTCTTTGCCTGTGTCTGCACCAGAAGCCATCAACTCAGAAGAGCTGTGCTGTGGGCCAGCTCACCCTGGGGCCAGCTCTCTTGCAACATGGCTTCAAGCATCAGACAGCCACATGGCCTTCAGTGGTAACATGGGACACAGACATCAACACAGCCCTTGGCCATATCAGGACCACTGACCCTCTCATGGCCCTCAGTGGCTGCAGAGGTCAGGGGCCTCAACATGACCTCAGGTTCATAAATTGACACAAGTCATTCACATCAGGATGCCCTATCCCCCTCCCCCAAGGCAGCAAAGCACGAGGACATCACCAAGGTATCAGGCAGTGGCACAGATTGCATATGTCCACATGGATCTCAAGTCACAGAATGAACCACAGACGCCAACATGGCCTCCAGTGGCATCAAGAAACATGGTGATCCTTTTTGTTTGTTTGTTTGTTTTTGTTTTGTTTGTTTGTTTGTTTGAGACAGGGTTTCTCTGCATAGTCCTGGCTGTCCTGGAACTCACTCTGTAGACCAGGCTGGCCTCGAACTCAGAAATCTACCTGCCTCTGCCTCCCAAGTGCTAGGATCAAAGGCGTGCGCCACCACTGCCCAGCAACATGATGGTCCTTTAAGAAGGTCCAATACAGAAAAGGAACACTTTTTCATCTTGGGCCTTCGTGGTTGTCCAGAGAGAGCCAGGGTGATCTCATGGTCATGTAGTAGGTTCGGGGTCTGAGTCTGCATCTTCATAAGCTCCAGCTGCTGCACAGCATCCTGCTGACCCTACTGGGCTATGACAGTATGTCAGCTTCAGCCCTCTCTCACCTGTCACCACCATCATGTCTCCAATCCTGCCTTTCTCCACATACCATTCCATTTCTCAATCTTTATCCTGCCTTTCTCCACATACCATTCTGTTTCTCAATCTTTATCCTGCCTTTCTCCACATACCATTCCGTTTCTCAATCTTTTTCCCACCTCTCCACCTGTTTGTTCATTCCCCGCCACCTGATCTAAGGCCAGGCGAATGCTTGGGTGTTTTCGACTGTCCCAGGCTGTGAGGCCAGGGAATGCTTGGGTCTTTTTTGATCCTTTAAATTTTTAATTTTAATTAATTTTCTTTTAAATTTGTTCATCATGTGTGTGTGTGTGTTTGCCTGCACATATGTATGTGCACCATGTGCCTGCTTGGTGCCTAGAGGACAAAAGAGGACACTGGTTCCCAGGAACTGAATTTTCTGATGGTTGTGAGCTAAACCTAGGTACCGGGAATCAAGTCCAGGTCCTCTAAGAGAGTAAGTGCCTGTAACTGCTGAACGATCTCTCTGGTCCTTGATAACTTCTTGTTGAGATGGGGCCTCTTCATGGAAGAGGAAGCTTGCCAGTTTAACTGGAGCACAATGCCTATGTGAGTGCTAGGCTGTAATCGTTCCTTGCACCTCCCTCAGCACACTCATCTCACCAGGGGTTTCTCCAGAGATGCACTTTGTGGTCAAGAAACCAGCTCATGCTGTGCGTCAGATCTCTCTCTTAGACACTGGCCATGATCAGTAGTTCATTAGGAGTTCCTTGGGTATCCATTTTCTATCCAGTATTTCTCAGTTTAAGTGATTATAAAATCTTTCCTCCTTTCCCCCAAACAAATATCTATTAATCTTCAGAATCAACGCTCTAATTACTAGTCTAGGAAATGTTGCCTGTGGAAGTTGGAATGTAATTGACCCCTCTAGGCCCATAGGGAGTGCCACTATTAGGGGATGTGGCCTTGTTGGAGTAGGTGTGACCTTGTTGAGGCAGGCCTTGAAGTCTTATATATATGATTGAGCCACGCCCAGTGGGACAGTCTCCTCTGCTGTCTTCTGTTGTGGATTTGGTTTAATGCTTGCATTATGGATTCTCAAAATTTCACGAGAATTTGCATGTGAGATGCTGAGGATCTCTGCCCCCAGCTGGTTCTGATCAGCAAATAAAGTTGCCTGCAGCCAGTGGTTGGGCAGAGAGAGACAGAGGTGGGACTTTAGGATTCACAGGCAAGGGGACTGAGGAAGAGGCAGTATTGCCATGCTGGGGGAGCAGAAGGATCAAGCCTGGGAACTGCAGGACAGAGAGATGCCCAACATGTAAGAGTCGGGGATTGCCCAGGAGGGCTGGGTTGGCCAGGATGGAATATAGATTTTAGTAAGCAATAATTCAGGAATATCAGAGGGGAGAGTGTGCTAGCTGCGTGGAGGTTTGGGAGTGCCCCCTTCCCCCACTGAGCTGCTTAGGGCATATTAAAAATAAGGCTGTGTGTGTGTGTGTGTGTGTGTGTGTGTGTGTCTTTCATTCGAGAATCCAGAACATTGGGGCGGTAGCAAGGAACTGCCACCGCTGGGCAATTTTGAGAACCATTAATCAACTACAGCTACAGCCTTCAGATCAAGATGCAGAACTCTCAACCCCTCCATCACCACATCTACCTACACACTGCAATGTTTCCTGCCATGATGGTAATAGACAGAACCTCTGATACTGTAAGCTAGCCCCAATTAAATGTTTTCCTTTATAAGAGTTGCTGGGCTGGAGAGATGGCTCAGAGGTTGGGAGCACCGACTGCTCTTCCAGAGGTCCTGAGTTCAAATCCCAGCAACCATATGGTGGCTCACAACCATCTGTAGTGAGATCTGACCATGACGCCCTCTTCTGGTGTGTCTGAAGACAACTACATTGTACTTATATATAATAATAAATAAATCTTAAAGAAAAAGAAGAGTTGCCATGGTCATAGTATCTCTTCATAGTTAACTAAGATATTGCCTTAGATATTAACCGTCTATGCCTATTGTGAATCACCTTCAAGAGCTATCTGTTTATTTATTCAACGAGCTGTTGAACATCTACCATGGTATGGATTAAGGCTATAAAGAGTCCTTATCCTAGGGGCACAATCCTAGCAGGTGAGTCACTCAGGTTCGGTCACAGCCCAGTTGTGGCCAGGACCATGACAATAGACAATAAAGATGGAGACAGGTGCTTGAGAAATAATGGGACAGAGTGACTAACTGCTACACCAGAGGCTCTTAGAATCGTTTCTGAAACATAAGCTTCATGTCTGGGACCCCGGATACCATTGCAGTACCAGGCACTTGTTAGAAATTCAGACTCTCAGGCTCCATCCTACGAATATCAAGGGAGAACCCTGAGCTTCAAGGAGACCCCAGGTGGTTTCCAGGCCAAAGGCTGACTTAGAGGTCACTGTGTCAGGCCAGGCAGGTAGAACAAGAAAAGTAGAGGCCGGGAGCAACTTTCTCTCCTGGTTCTACCTTATCAATAATTGACTCAACAAACTAGGGAGCAGAGAGCCACATAGCCATGCAAGGAGAGGGAACAGGGCCTCATTGTGGTCCTCCCTGCCAAGCTGCCTACAATGGCTGGGAGGGAGGGTAAGGGCTGGGGTGGAAAGACCACTCTCATTATTCCTCTATATGCATTGCTTTTCTTTCTCTCCCTCTCTCTTTCTTTTCTTTCCTTCTCTCTCTCTCTCTCTCTCTCTCTCT
>NW_022196900.1:2701398-2708456 GCF_008632895.1 Mastomys coucha | reverse complement strand
CCTCACCTTCTGGTCCATGCTGTGTGGAGGATTCTGTCCTAGTTACTTTTCTATTGCTGAGAAGGGACACCATGACCGAAGCAATTTATAGAAGAAAGTGTCTAACAGGGGCTTACGGTTTCAGAGGGTTGAGTCCGTGACTATGGTGGGTGGTGGTGAGAACGGTAGCAGACAGGCATGGTGCTGGAACTGTAGCTGAGAGCTTACATCTGACCCACAAGGTAAAGGCAGAGAGAGCTAACTGGGAATGGGCTGGATTTTGAAATCTCAAAGCACATCCGCAGTGACACACCTCCTCCAACCAAGCCACACCTCTTCCCAATCCTTCCCAAACAGATCTACCTATGGTGGATCAAACATTCGGACATATGAGTCTATGGGAGCCATTTCATTCAAACACCATAGCTGCCTATCTCTGGAGAGAAGTAAACAACTAGAAAGGAATCAGAAAACTGACATGGATAAGCCCAACAAAATAAAACATAGAGACACACAAAGACCCTCCCTACCGTGCTTTGTCTGCTCCTGCCCCGGGGAGAAGTATAGTTTTCAGCAGGGGAACCCGACCACCTTCTCCATAGAACCAAAACAGATAGATCCCCTGTGTCCAGTGGTCACCAGGAAGTAGACGTCTTAATTCTATCCAAAACCTCAGAGAAAGGCAGGCATGACTATATTTAAGTGGAAAGGAAGGGGGTAGGTATTAAGCTAGGTTGTTCTTTCTTTTTTTTCCTCCCCTTCCCTCTTCCTCCTTCCTTCTCCTATCGTTTCTTCCTTCTTTTCTTTGGACCACCTCTAACTAAACAGTCCAGACTACATTTAAACTCCCAACCCTGCAGAGCACTAGAACTACAAGTGTGCCCACAACACCTGGCTCACCCTACCCCTTTCTGGAGGGAGTTTACCCGGACAGTTTGCTTAGAGCTCCACCCGTAGCCTGGCCAACAGTGTCTCAGAGGAGGCCTATTCCTCAACTGGGAGTTGCCAAGGTCAGGCTGTTCCTGGCAAAGAAAGCAGTACGGGATGAGGATTCTCTTCAGAAACAAAGCTCTGCCTAAAAAGGAAAACAGTTTTGGGAATTGTGAGAAGGTCCTGTGGGCAAAGGAGCTTGCTGCCAGGTCTGAAGACCTAAGTTCAATTCCCCGGGACCCCCATGATGGAAGGAGAGAAATGACTCCCCCAAGTTGTCCTCTGGCTTCCTCATGCACATCATCGCCCTCAAGTACTGTCTGTCCACATTCTAAATAAGTATATAAAAATAATAGTACAATTTATGTATTTATGTATTTATTTATTTATTTTTGTTTTTTTTTTTTAGACGGGGTTTCTCTGTGCAGTCTTGACTGTCCTGGAACTTACTCTGTAGACCAGGCTGGCCTCGAACTCAGAAATCCACCTGTCTCTGCCAAGTGCTGGGATTAAAGGCGTGTGCCACCACTGCCTAGCAATAGTACAATTTTTAAAGAAGAAAAGTAGGCTCCCCCACGCCCAAACTCACTCCCTAATAACAATTGCTATGCATTTTGGTGAAAAAAAAAATTTTATTTTAGAAGTCTTTTGCCCCATGTGTTGACATTTAACATAACTGAGAGTATAATAGCCACACATTACATGCCTTACTTTTTCACTTCGTACACTATAAACTCTTCACTATTAGACTCACTGTAATCATAATTAACATGCTATAATGATGAGACAGGCTGACTCCATGACGGGCTTCAAACTGGCAGTCTAGGAGACTGGGCCTAAGAACTGGGCAAGTCCAGGCAAGCCCAGGCATGGCAGTTACTAGAAAAAAAAACCTCAGACTTCAGGCAGCTAGTCAGAAACTATCGACATTAGAAACATCCCAGTCACCTGGCCTGAAGCAAGGACAATGGGTCAGCAAGTTTCCAGACCTCCCAAGTAACAGTTTCCAGCCCCTCCCTCGCCCCCCCCAGATGGAGTAAGATAAAGAAAGGCCACCTACCTTGTGTTAGCATTCCTTCTAAGCTTCACCCCAGATACCTGGCTACAGCCAAGTATGCCTCACTCAATATAAGTTTGCCTCTTCCTCACTCTCTTACTCTTTCCTTTGCCCCTTCTCTCCCCATTCCCCTCACCTCCCTGTCTCTCTATGTTCATGGCCAGCCTCACCCGTCTCTGTCTGTCTGTCTGTCTCTCTCTGACTGTCTGTCTGTCTCTCTCTTTCTGTCTGTCTGTCTCTGTCTCTCTCTCTTTCTCTGTCTCTCTCTCTCCCTCTCTGCCTTTCTCTGTCTTTATTCCCTCAACTCTCTTTCTCACGCCCTATATAAACTCTATTCCATACTATATACGTCGAATGGCTGGTCCCTCAGAGGGAAGGGATGCCTCAGCATGAGCCCATAGAGGCACCCCTTTCCCCTGCACCATACCGCACCTCTACCAAACATATTCCCCGGATTTCCTCAGCAACAGTTTCCAGACCCTGCCCACCCCACTCCCCGGAGTGCCCCTGGAGATGGAGTTAGATAAAGGATACCTACCCTGGAATCCCCTAACAAGTTTTAAATTTGGCCTGCGAGCTCACTTGGTTGTCTCTCTATCTTGGTAATGGGGAGACCCTAGCATGCTGGGTTTCTGCAGAATAAAACACTCTGCATTTATGTACTATTTGAGTCTAGGGTGTCATTCTTTGGTGAATCATGGACCCTTAGAATACTATGATTGTGAATTAATTAGCTATGTCCCTGTTGTAGGGACAGATGTGCATCTCACTCTGACTGAGGCTATATAGAGATATTGGGATTTATTCTAAGAGTTTTTATCCCCCCCTTTGAAAATCTTTTTAAATTACATTATTCATTCATTTCGTGTAAGTGTAAGCCACAGTGCTTGTATGGAGGTCAGAGGACCATTTGCAGGAGTTGATTCTCACCTTCTGAGGCAGGAGAATAGGAAGGGAGATGGGAGAAGAAGGTTGTAGAGGTTAACGTGTTAAAGGTGGCAGGAAACAGGAAACAAGAGACCGGTAGTCCAGAGCCCACCTGCCTCCCTTCAGAGTGTCTGAGAAAGAGGGAAGTTTATGAACTTGGAGGGGTCAGGTACTATGTTAATGTCCTGTGGGAGCCAGGCCTCTGGGAAGGCCTGGGGTGCCTCTAGGCTCGTCTGGGCCTCTCCCTTAACAAGCTATTCCCTTCTTGTAACTTTCCACACATCTCTGCACAAATCGTAAGATGTAGGTTCTGGAGAGATGGCTCTCTGGATAAGAGAACTGACTGCTCTTCCAGAGCACTTGGATTGGATTCCCAGCTCCCACAGGGCTGCTCACAATGACCAGGGAAATCCATTGTCCTCTTCTGGCCTCTGTAGGCACCAACAATCCATGTGGTGCACAGACATGGAGCCCGAGCCCACATACACATAAAATAAAAACAAATAATTAGGGGAGGCGGCACAAGAACCTGGAAACTAAAGTCTCTGCCCTCTAGGTTCATATCCAGGCCTGTAACACTGCTCCTGTGTGGGTTCTGGGATCCATCTTTGGTTGTTGGCTTGGCAGTAAGCACTCCTAGCTGTCCTGCCTTCCCCTCAGTCCTGAGATTTCTTTTCTTTTCTTTTAAGATTTATTTATTTTATGCATATAAATACACTGTAGTTCTCTTCAGACACACCAGAAAGGGCACCACCTGTTACAGATGGTTGTGAACCACCCTGTGGTTGCTGGGAATTGAACTCAGGACCTCTGGAAGAGCAGTCAGTGCTCTTAACCACTGAGCCATCTGTCCAGCCCCAGCCCTGAGATTTCTAAATCCTTCTTTCTGACTGAGTTATTTTCACGATCTCCCTTTCAGTTAATAAGAAAACTGTGGAGTGATATGAATTGATAATTTAAACAGCCTGCCTCTAAAAGCTTTTTGTTGTTGTTGGTTTTTTTTCGAGACAGGGTTTCTCTGTGTAGCCCTGGCTGTCCTGGAACTCACTCTGTAGACCAGGCTGGCCTCAAACTCAGAAATCTACCTGCCTCTGCCTCCCAAGTGCTGGGATTAAAGGCGTGCCCTTAACTTCCTGGCTTGTTGTTGTTTTTAAGAATTATTCTTTTTTAATGTGTTGAATATTTGCCTGCCCTTGTGTATGTGCGCCATGTGGGTGCAGATTTGAAGCAGCCAGAAGAGGGAATGAGATTCCTCAGAAACTAGAGGTACCGATAGCTGTGCATTGTTGGGTAGGTGCTAGGAACCAAGCCTAGGTCCTCTGCAAAAGCAGCAAGTGCTCTTAACTGCTAAGCCATCTCTCCAGCATCTGCTATTATTGTTATATTTCATTTTGCTTTTTGAGACAGGGTTTTCTTGTAGCCCAGGCTGACCCGAACTTACTTTGTAAGCTAGACTAGTCTCAAACTTTTGATCTTCCTGCCTCTTGCCTCTTAAGTGCTGGAGTAATATGCATGTACTATCATGCCCAACTCAGAATCTACTTCATTCTTCTATTTTGTTCTAAAGAATGGCTTCTTCTACTGTTTTCAGTCCACCTGCTACTTACACTATAAAATTTAACCACTTAGATAGAGAGACTAAATTGTATATCTTAGTTCTTCTACCAGTTAGGTTCCAATCAGACAAGAGAAGCCATAAAGTAGTTAGAATAGGAAAGCTTTTACCTAAGGAATTATTAACTATGCTATTGATCAGAGTAAGGAAGGATTGGCAAGTAAGAATGAGAACTCTGCAGAGTATAGGAAGAGCATCTGTAATGAGTCACTGCCAGCCATAGGGCTGGGATAGAGCATCCCAGACAGAATTCCCACGGCCAAGATCCAGGTGGAGTTGCAGCTTCTGTCTTGGATACTCTACCCCTGTGTCTTAGTTAGGGTTTTGTTGCTATGAACAGACACCATGACCAAGGCAACTCTTATAAGGACAACATTTAATTAGGGCTAACTTACAGGTTCTGAGGTTCAGTCCATTACCATCAAGGCAGGAACATGGCAGCATTCAGGCAGGAGGAGCTGAAAGTTCTACATCTTCATCTGAAGGCTGCTAGCAGAATACTGGCTTCCAGGCAGCAAGGATGAGGGTTTTAAAGCCCACACCCATAGTGGCACACCTACTCTAACACGGCCACATCTACTCCAACAGGGCCATACCTTCTAATAGTGCCAGTCCCTGAGCAGAGCATATACAAACCTCCCTCCCCAGTTCCCTCTATTATCCTGATATGGTTGAGTCAGCAGGCTCCTGTAGCTTGCACCTTCTGTAGTATCCAGCCCCTCGTGGCAGCAGCATTGGGTTTGTATAATATAGATGGCTTTTCCAACACCTGCTTACTACAGCACATGGTGGCCAACATCATCTAACGGCCAGTGGCTTCCCCTAAAACCTTCCCTATGTGGTCTTACAGAAGAGGAGGTCTGGCAGGCACCTCACAAGTACTTAGAAGATGGATTTCAAGTAAAATCAACTCCCGTGGAACTGCAGTTTGTCAGTCGTCAAACGCTCAATCTATTGAGGACTTCAGGGGTGGTTCCTGGCCACTGTACCAAATGTTAGGTCCAAAAGCGTAGTAGGGAGATTGCCACTCACATACGCAACAGGCAAGAGTGCTCTTACTTCTCAAAAGCAAGAAGTCTGCATGCAGGGGTCAGCCATTTACAAAAATGGCGACCCCAGACAAAGCGGCCATGGGAAACTAGGGGAACTTTAGCAAAGATTAGGCGATCTAAAACTTCATTGGTGGGTGGCAGGGAAGTTACATGGGTTGGGGTTTGATTGGTGGCTATGATAGTTTTACTATATTTGGTGAGGCCTCGAGGAAATTCCAGGAACCCACTCAACTCTGAGCTTTCTTCTTTGTCAGAGCCATCCATGGTTAACATCCTTCTGAGGAGCCCAATCTGCTTTCCTTGGGGAACTGAAACTTTTATCCCCAAGGTTGGTTGGTTGGTTGGTTTTAGAGGGCCTCTCAAAACAAACTGCTGTCTCTAGTAGCTCAGGATATTTCCTCAGGTTTCACCATGGTCTTTAAAGCCCAGCAAAGTGCCCTTCATTTCTTTTTATCCATGCATGATGCTCACCAAGAAACCTTTGGCTCTTTCTTCCCCCAGTCCCAGGACCACCTGGACAGCTTAGGCCCAGTAGCGGTACCATACCACGTTGTCTAGAAAGAGACGTCAACCACTGCAAACTAAGAAATATGCTAAATAAGTCTTCCCCTAGATCACTCTTCACTAGCGCACTAGAAAAGCCATCTCTGATCCTGCCAATCCAAGAACTGGGCTTCGGTCTCAGGAACTCAATCAAGAGATTTCCTTGCAAGCTCTGGAGCCCACACCCTACACAAGGCTGCTGGCGTATTCCCCAGGGAAGAGGCCTGCAGGACACATAATTGGGTATGGCTGCAGCAGGTTCTGCTAATGTGTGTCTTCTGCTGGATGAACTTTCGAGCTGTTTCCAGCCTTCTCCTTTGCCCAGGGCCATAATTATTGAGATCTACCCTCCATCCCCAGGCATAGCTGTAATCATGCTTTTTCATGCCTTTCAGATATTTCATATTGTTGCTGTAACATGCCTGCCAGTCACTGACATAGAAAAATAACCTGACCCAGAGCATGGCCATGCTGATTACATATTCTGTTATGTTCTGTATGAGGTTTGTTAAGAAATTCTACAAAGCTTTATGTGGGAAACATCAAATTAAAGGTCGATATGAACTGTTATGTCTAAAATGACTTGAGTTAGAGCCAACCACTGGGCAGCACTTCCTGCACCTGTGTCTAAGCTCACTACCATCTTTTGGACTTTTTTTTCCCTTTATAAGCCTGCCCTGAGAAATGGTCTGGATTGGAGCTCAGCCCCCAAATTCTGAGCTGTGGCCCTCACCGATCAGTCTTAGGGTATGTGTTTAATAAATCACCCCTGTGTGACTGAGATCAGTGTTTGTGTGGTTTGTGGGGTGACTCCCGGACCCCAACAATAATCACATTTTTGTGATTAGCACTGAACTGGTGATTGTTGTTTATCTCTGTTGTCTTAATTTTGTATTTCAAGTGATTCCCTTAGTGCAGATCAGGGTTAAAAATAGTGGTAGAACCCTGTCTTGAA
>NW_022196900.1:2696142-2701388 GCF_008632895.1 Mastomys coucha | reverse complement strand
AAAAAAAAATAGTGGCAGACACCAGTCTCTCTCTCCTTTCTTCTTTCTGTCTTTCTTCTTCTCTTCTTCTTCTTCCTCTTCTTCTTCTTCTTCTTCTTCTTCTTCTTCTTCTTCTTCTTCTTCTTCTTCTTCTTCTTCTTCTTCTTCTTCTTTTCTTCGAGACAGCGTTTCTCTGTGTAGCCCCGGCTGTCCTGGAACTCACTGTGTAGACCAGGCTGGCCTCAAACTCAGAAATTCACCCTCCTCTGCCTCCCAAGTGCTGGGACTAAAGGCGTGCGACACCACTGCCCAGCTCTCCCTTCCTTCCTTTCTTTCTTCCTTCCTTCCTTTCTTTCTTTCTTTCTTTCTTTCTTTCTTTCTTTCTTTCTTTCTTTCTTTTTTTTTGTTGAAGATTTATTTATTATTATACGTAAGTACACTGTAGCTGTCTTTAGACATACCAGAAGAGGGTGTCAGATCTCATCATGGATGGTTGTGAGCGACCATGTGGTTGCTGGGATTCGAACTCAAGTCCTTCAGAAGAGTAGTCAGTGCTCTTAACCACTTCCTTTCTCACCAGCCCTCTTCCTTTCTTTCTAAGACAGGATCTTATATGTCCCAGGCTAGTCTTAAACTCCTTATGCAGATCAGGATTGCATTGAACTCCTGATCCATGTGCTTCCACCTCCCAAATCTGGGGACTGGTTCACTATCCCAGGGTTATAGACTGCTGTGGATGGAACCCAGGGCTTTGTGTATGATATGCAAGGACTCTCCCAACTTCATTACAGCTCCAGTTTTCAGCCTGTTCTTTAATTGGGAATGTATGATATGACATTTTATGGATGTAGTATTTAGTGGGTTCAACTGAACTATGCCAATTTCATCCTGCTGGGCCAATTTAAACCACCTCAGGACATCCTGCACACATGAAGAAACTTTGTGTGCATATGGGCATTTGAGTGTGTATGCTATATACATTTATGCAAATGCAGACATATGAAATCTCCTCTTGCACTTCTTTAGCTGACATTGGGGTTAGGTAATCATGCTCAATTTGTTAATCTCTTGGCCTCTCCTGAGAATTATCTGTGGAGGTCCTTCACATTTAAGAAGTTTCAATCTCTGTGGATTTTTTATCACCCCAATTCTGTGTAAACATCCCTTTATATTCCAGGTCCTTTGGGATTTCCCTGCTGAGTTCTAGTTTCTGTGACATAGGAGGAAGACTGGGAAGCACAGAAGCTTGGGTGAGTCTGGAAGCAAGTACAGAGGAGTCTGAAGCATGCCAAACCAGGCGAGCTCTACCTCCTGGGTGTGTCCTGCAAAAGGAGAGAAGAGCCTGGTCAGAACTCCATGCTGTTCCCAAACAGTCCAGAGGGGCCTTGGCATTTTCTTATCTCTATTGTGATTCAACTTAGTCTCCAAATAAACTTTGCTACTTAATAGGCCTAGCCACATTTTCAGAGAAAACAGTCACTTAAAAAGTGTTTTTGTTTTTTTTTTTTTTTTTTTGGTTTTTCGAGACAGGGTTTCTCTGTATAGTCCTGGCTGTCCTGGAACTCACTCTGTAGACCAGGCTGGCCTCGAACTCCGAAATCCGCCTGCCTCTGCCTCCCAAGTGCTGGGATTAAAGGCATGTGCCACCACCGCCCAGCTTTTTTTTTTTTTTTTAATGTGATAAATTATCAGAGCAAGAATCTCACCATCCCCTGAGCCCTGAGGTTTCTCTGGCTGTCCCAGAGAGCATGTGTGTCCTGTTGGTTAGTAGATAGCATTTGGTATAGCTGTGTGGGTGTATACAAACACATGGGAGGTGACAGCAGTTGTGTGTGCTGGAGCCAAGCAATGACAAGTCAGGGCAGAGTAGTTGCTGTGGGTCCCCTGACATGATGGCCAGGATTGGGAAATAACTAAAGGAGTGAGCTAAGTTTCTACTTTTGTCTCATTGGTGCCACCAGAAACCTGGGTTAGGAGGCAGGATACTCAGAGAAAATTACAGAGACATGGGAAGAGACAGAAACCTCTTTCACTGCTAGGCGGTGGTGGTACATACTGTTAATCCCAGCACTCTGAAGGCAGAGGCAGGCAGATCTCTGAGTTTGATGCCAGTTGGTCTACAGAGTGAGCTCCAGGACAGCCAGGGTCACACAGAGAAACCCTGTCTCGAAAAAACAAACAAACAAACAAACAAACAAAAAGAACCATTCAGGTTGCTGTGGGCAACAACATGGAGTTGGGCCCCCATCCCTGTTGCTACTGGCAGTTCTGTGTGTGCTGCTTCTGGTATCATCAATCATTTATTCATCCATCTATCCATCCATCCATCCATCTATCCATTCATCCATCCACTTACCCATGTGTGGTGGTTTGAATAGATATGGTCTCCATAGATTCCTGTGTTTGAATGCTTAGCCAGAGGGAGGTGTGGCCTTGCTGGAGGAAGCATGCCACTGTGGAAGGGGGTTTTGAAGTCTTATATATGCTCAAGCTACACCCAGTGTAGCATACAGTTTCCTCTTGCTCCCATCTGATCTCAGCTCCTTCTCCAGCACCATGTCTACCTGCATGCTGCCAGGCTTTCTGCCAGGATGATAAATGGACTAAACTCCAAAACTGTAAACCAGCCCTAATTAAATGTTTTCCTTTATGAGAGTTGCCATGGTCATGGTGTCTCTTCACAGCAATGAAACCCTAAGTAAGACAGCATGCATGAATGTCTACATGCCTGAATTCCTATATTTCATTCATTCTTTTCATGATCTTTATCTTTCTATTTATTCTTTTGACACCTACTAAGGACCTGCTCTGTAGCATGCTGAGGGCACTTTTTAATTTAATTTAATTCTATTGTTTTTTGAGACACAGTCTTCTATCTTCCTGGCTATATGTAGCCAGGGAGGCTCTTGTACTTTTGATTCTCTTGGATCCTCCCCAGTAGTTGGTTCATAGGCCTGTACTACAATGCTTGGTTTCTGTGGTGGAGAGGATCGAAAACCAGGTTTTTACAAGTGGCAAAACCCTTGTCTGACATCTATGGGGCTCTAAATTCAATCTCTAGTATTTTCTTTTTCTTTTCTTTTCTTTTTTTTTTTTTAAGGAAAGTTAAAATTGAAAGCAAGACAACATAGTAAGTGTCCCATTAGCTGTTTGCTGAAAATTTGCTGTATGAGGTAAGGATGGTAGTGCCGGCTACTTGAGATACTGACGCAGGAGGTTTACATGAGCCCAGGAGTAGGAGGCCAGCTCCAGCGGCACAGTGGCATATAGTGGCTTTTTAAAAAGCATGTATAAATGTCCCTTCCCTCAAAGGTCTTACCTGAGCCAGCAGTCCAATCAATTTTGACATGCATTCCTATATACTTCTAATTTTTTATCAGAGTGCTTGTCACAGTTTGTTGTCGTATTCTTACCTTTTCTTTTACGTTTGCTTAGTGTGTGTATATATATGTGCACACATGCCACAGTACACACATGGAGCATAGAGGACAATTTGCATGCATTCTCTCCTAAATGCTTTACATGGGTTCTATCTATGTGGCCCCCATCATTGCATTGTTCATGGTATGTTTATTTGCTGAATTTGTCTCTTCAAGCTGCCTGGAAGCTCTGAGGTGACAAAGTCTCAGCCCAATTTGTTGATTAGTGAACACTCAACACCCTGTCTAGGTCTAGCACAAAGCATGTCCTCAGCTGGCAAGAAATGAACATGTTAACATAAACACCCACCATATACATGAATTTTAGGCTTTTGTGCTAAATTAATGTTTTAATTTAAGTGTTTTCCTTGGGTCAGCAGCAGAATCAACATCTGAGAGCTCATTAGGAGTGAAAAATTCTTTGCTCCACTTAGATCAGAATCAGAAAATTGGTTTTGTTTTGTTTTAAATAGAGTCTCACTTTATAGGCTTGGTTGGTCTGGAACTTTCTATGTGGACCAGGCTAGCCTCAAAGTTACAAAGATTTGCCTCCTAAGAGCTAGGATTAAAGATGTGTTCTACTGGTCGGAACTGAAACTTGGTATCAGTGTCAGCAATCTGAGTTTGAGCAGACCTTCTGGATGATTCTGATATACATGAACGTTTGGGAAGACAGCAGTGAACTAGTAAATGAGTCATCATTAAGGCTCATCACATTGAGCCTTAAACAACTATGGAGTTTTGTTTTGTTTTGTTTTGTTTTGTTTTAAGTCTGTGTAGCCCTGGCTGTTCTGGACTTCACTCTGTAGACCAGGCCTGCCTCTGCCTCCTGAGTGCTAGGATTGAAGGCGTGTGCCACCATGACCATCTGAGACTGGCAGGAGCAGTTCTCTCTGGTTTGGAGAATACTTCTTGGAGAAGGGGACATTTCCCATGAAAGCTTACAGGTATGTAGTAGACAGAAAAGCAATTGAGACAGAAAACTATGCATCTCAAAGCACATAACAACACATCAGTCCCCATCCATAAGGAGTAGATCTGTCTGTAAGGAGCTCTGTGGTTAGCTAAGCACAGCATGAGATGAAAGTGTGGGCAGGGGTCTGAATGCCGGGTGTTAAACAGGGAGTGCATGTGCATCCCCCTCCTCCCCCGCTCCAGCTTCTGTTCCTCCTGTCTTGAGTCAGGCTTCTCTGGATTCACTTCCAAGCATCTTCCTGGAGCTATCCCTCCAGAATCTCCCTCATTTTCTTTCCCGCTCTTTCTTTGTGGGTGAGACGCCCTAGCTGCTGGTCCAGCCCTACTCCACCTTCACCTGGTGGAGCCCATTGATGTCTGCTCTGCCTGGACATGCCTGGGTTGTAGCTTTGAAGCTTACCAGGGCCACCAGGGTGCTGGGGTTCTCCCAGGGAGCTTTGCCAGGACACCCAGTAGCTGGTTGATATGGAACCTCCAGGGCTTCAGGAACATAGCTCCTTTCCTTGGAGACTTCCAGCTCCGGGAGAAAGTGACATCAGAGGCCAGGTTTCTCTGGACTACTCGGTGCTCTCCACAATCACACACATGCACAGGCACACGCACACACACAGAACACGTACATATATACACACACAAATAAACTAAATCTTGCTTTTTTTTTTTTTTTAAGAAAGAGGAGAAAGACGCCATTAGAGAACCACCTTCATCAGTATTTGATTTGACTCTACCTTTGTTTACTTAAGGGCAGTCCATGACCCCAGCTTTGTTTTAAAGATCAAGGGGTGGGCCATTCATGGTGGCACACACGTTTGTTCCTGGCAGTCAGGAGGCAGAGACAAGTGGATCTGTGTGAGGCCAGTATGGTGTACACAC
>NW_022196900.1:2688920-2696132 GCF_008632895.1 Mastomys coucha | reverse complement strand
AAAAAAAGATTGAGAGTTTCGTTTTGATGGGGCTCCTGGTATTGGGACACCAGGTCTGGAGCATGTAGACATGTTTCATAGGTGTGAGTTTATTACTTTTAATTTTCTGGTTGTTCTGTTGATTGAACCCAGGGCCTGGTAAACAATGGGCAAGTCCTTTTCACTGAGCCCAGTCCCCAACCAGAATTCCTTTTTGTGGCTCAGTTCTCCGTGGAGGCTGCAATATTCTAGAGTATTGAGACCTTGTGGAGGAAGAGCTGAGATGAGGATAAACCCTGCCTAGACTCTCTGACCTGTGACCCTCACTTTCCCCAGATGACCAAGCCACTAAAACCTGACAATTTGACCCAGTGACTGGTCAATGCCACGCTCCACTGAGGACCCTTATATCCCCACATGCTGGTAGATAGATTGACACTCTGAGTCCTCACCAGGGGTTGGCAGCTCAGGGCAGGTCCTCTCCACAGGCTCACACTGTCATTCTGCTCCCGCACCTGTGGGAATCTGAGCCATTGCCGTCTCCAGTTTTCTACAGGTGACCAACCTTTGTCTAAGTTTGCACTGTGAGGAGCTAGGATGGCTTCTCCACATAAGAAAGCTTTGAGTGGAACAGCAGTTTTATCAGAGTCAGAGGGAGGAGGGATGAGCAGAGAGGAAAACACACTGATCAGGAACACAGGCTCCAGGCGTGAGTAACAACAGCGGCAGGCCAAAGAGTTTCTAGGCTAAAAGAGAAACCAGGACACGTGGGGTGGGCTTGCCTCCTCTCTAGAGGACAGACTGTGGTCAGCCTTGACGTTGTTACCACAGATGTGCTAAGGCTGCTGCTGAATGCATGTGTTCCAGACCTAGGATTCGGTTGTAACTGAGAGCAGAGGTTGGAGGGATGGGGCAGAGGAGACCACCTACATGCACGCTGCTGTCCTGAGAGGGGGGTTGAGGTAGAAGGCTGGCAGGTGAAGGCAAAAAATGACAGCCTGAGTTTGGTTCCCAGAACTCATGTTGGGTGGAAGGAGAAAACACTCCAGAGGGGTCAGCCTCTGCCTTCCACGTGTGTGCCAACTTCCCCTGCCCCCTACACACACACACACAGACACACACAGACATACACACACAGATTCACACACAGTCACACACACACACACACACACACACACACACACACACACACACACACACACACACACACACACACACACACACACACACACACACACACGAAAGAATCCAGACAGCAGTTAGAAGCAGAGCAGCCCACTGGGCTGAGCTTGAATCAGGCTTTGGCCTCCACTCTTTCAGAGAGACAGAGAGAGAGATGTTTCCTGTTCCAGTTCTCCCACACTCCCTGTTTCTGAGTCAGTGCCAGCATTTCGGGGCAGTGAAGGCCAAGGTCACCAGATGTGCTGCAACTCTGGATGGTGTTGAATAACCAGACCCCATCCTCTCGCTAGATCTGTTCCTGGAAGCAGAAAAGTGTTATGAAAAGCCTCCTGAGTCAGGCAGTCTTTGCTGTCTTTTGGCCACCACTGTCTTCTTTGAGGTTTGTTTGAGAGTATATGCTAGAAGATTCACCACAAGTGCAGCCGTGCTGAATGGTATGCCTAGTAGGGAGTGCTCAGTTCCTGGTGGCTGGATACCTGCCGTGACCAAGGTCCTGAGGCTGGAGGTTGATCCTTTGCCTTTCTGCTCTCTGTTACCCTGTGCCTTGGCAGAGAGACCCCCACCAGATTCAAGTGGCCCTTCCAGACTCTAGGATTATAAGAAATCAATCTGTATACTTGATAAATGACTCAGTCTCAGGTAGAGATGGGGAGGAGCTTGCAGAACGGTCAGTTATACAAGTTCAATTATGTAGAGTTCAGACACCATCTAGCTGCTGCCAAACGCCTCTGGCTCTTCTCTGGCAGTTTGCACTGTTTCCCATGCTCAGGGTCCACTTCTCTGAAGGCATGAACATAGAATCTTTGCCCCAGGCTCTGTCTTCTAGAGTTTGGCCCAGAACAACCTTCTAAGAACTTCTCTTTTCCTGAAACAGTTGTTCCTCCAGGAACTAAGCTTCTTGGAATATTCTGGAAATACCTTGTTGGCCGCCTTTGCCAGTAAGTTCCTCAGACTCTCCATGTCCAAGACTGAATTAGCCTTTTCCTTTATCTTTTTCTGGCTTTCCCTGGCTTACTGACTAGTATCACATTTGCCTACCACCTTTGTGATCTGGATGTCTTTTAAGAAAATATCTTTGAGGTGTTGGTATGTAGCTCTGGAACTCTAAATGTAGCTCTTGTAAATCAAGCTAATCTGGAACTTATAATGATCCTCCTGTCTCTGCCTTCTGAGTGCCAGGATTAGTGCGGCTCCACCACTTCCTACCTGAGTGTCTCCTCCCACCCTCAGGGTCTCATGTAACCCAGGCTGGTTTTGAACTTACTATGTAGCTGTGGGTGACCTTGACTTCCTCTTGCCTCAAGCTCAAGTGCTTTTGCTGTCCCCAGTTTCTGGGTATCATTCTTGTCACCTTCCTCCTCTCCTTTGACAAGCCTCCCTCCCTCCCTCCTCTCCCCTGACATGCCCCCCTCCCTCCCTCCCTCTGTCCTTCTCACCTGACTCACTAACAATTATTCATTGTTTGTTAAAGAGGAATTGTAGGAACAGAGGCTTGGAGGCTTGCTCACACCGGCAAGCACTTAGGAAGCATGAAGGAAGTTGGGGCAGGAGGATTGCCATGTGTTTCAGGCCAGCCTGCCTGGTCTACCTTGTGAGTTTCAGAGCAGCCTGGGCTACAGAGTGAGACCCTGTCTCAAAAGACAAACAAATAGGCCAGGTGGTGGTGGCACACACCTTTAATCCCAGTGCCTGGGAGGCAGAGGTAGGCAGATTTCTGAGTTCGAGGCCAACCTGGTCTACAGAGTGAGTTCCAGGACAGTCAAGACTGCACAGAGAAACCATGTCTCAAAAAACAAGAACAAACAAACAACAACAATGGAACAGGAGTAAGTTTAAAGGGACTTGGGGAATTCAAAAGACAACAGATAATACAAATAATACATTACACATTTATTTCTATCATCTTTGGAGGCTAGTAGCCTGACATCAAGATATGGAGGTAGGGTAAGGGGCTGGAGAAATGGTTCATCAGTTAAGAACACTGCCTGTTCTTCTAGAAGACCTGGCTTCTATTCCCAGTACCCATGTGGTTGCTCGTAACTATCTGTAACTCCAGTTTCAGGGGATTTAATTCCCTTTTTCTAGTCTTGACAGTCACCAGGAACATAAACATACCTGCAGGCAAGCACTCATACACATAAAATAGAAATAAAAATTAAAAAAAATTATAAGTATCATGAGGGACCCTCCCATGGGATGCCTAGGTCTCGGGCTGCATGAGAAGGGGGTGCAGGCTGAGCACTAGCAGTCGTCTGAGCTCCCTGCTTCCCAACTGCAAGCTGCTTGCTCCATGTTCCTCCTCGCGTGTCATCACAATAGACTGTAACCGAAAACTGGATCAGAAAGGAAACTTCCATGTGCACAGAGCTGTTAAAGGAAAGCCACTCAAGGAGGATCCAGTGTAGTTTTTAATGAACGGACATTCCTTTCCTATCTTGGAGAAGAAAAATATAGACCAATAGAACCAAGGGCCAAAGTCACAGACACTCAGTGTGCAGGGCGTGGGAGGAAAACACCCTGGGCAAAGGGGTTGCAGAGAGAGCCAGAGACACGAAGCTGCTGGTAGGGAACCTGCTGAGAATGAGCTGTAACCAGTGCAGCCGTTTGTAGTGTCGACGAGTAAATGAACAACACTAATGTGACTTCAGGCACACTCTGAGACGCTTCGATGGACAGAATGAGTTGTTCAATAATACCATGGAGTAAGCCAATTCAAGGGATGGAACATTAAAAATACAGTGTCAGCAGGGTTGGCTCCTTCTAGCTCCTGGACACCTAGTCCTTTGCATTTTTTTTTGGCACTTCAGTTTCTCATTCCTCTGTCTGTGGCTTCTTCTAGTGCGTCTCTGTGTATCTTCAGGGCCAGAATACTCTGACAAGCTCTCATTTCAACTTAAAAGTAATTACATGTGTCATGATCCTATTTCCAAACAAAGTCACTGCTTGAGGTTTTGTGAGGTAGGAGCTCAACATGTCTCTTATTTTAAAACTTTTTTTTTGTGTGTGTGTGTGTGTGTGTTTGTGGACAAAATTCAACCCACAACAGGGAGAAAGTGATCCGATTTTACGTCACGTTCAAGACCTACTTTGATCTAACTAGCCTTATTTTTGCTTAGAGAAGGAGACACAAGCTGGTGAGCTGGAAATAAATTAGTCTTCCAAGCATGCTCGTCAAGCCAGAGTCCTTTCCATTCCCCTGTGTTGTAGGCTAGCCACTTTACAAAACCGCATTGTCTTTCTGGATGGAAGGAATTTGCATTCGTGACGGTTTGGTTAGAACTAATGGCCTTGGAAAAGTGCTTCGCCATTTTATTCTTTTAGCTCCAGAGCTATCCCGAGGCCCAGATGAGTATGCTCCCATTTCACTGACCCAGACAGAAAGGAGGGGGTTTCTGGGATTACAGATTGAAAGTAGTGGAGCCAGGATTCTAACCCAAGTCTAGTCCCCAGGCCTGACACCAATGCTAAGAGACTCTCATACTTCTTTCTCCTTCTCCCAGTTCTCCCAGCTATTTAAAATACTATCTTTTAAATTAGTTATACTCTCCTCTTCTCCAGTTTGGTTAAAACACTAACATTCTTGAGGCTGAAAACTAAAAAGCAGGCACATTCCCGAAGGGAAACCTTTACAGGTGTTTCCTCCAGAGAGAAGAAAGCACAATGTGTTGTCGACACTGCAGACATCTGGTTTTGACCTTGGCTGCATTTTCTTTTCCAAGTAAGGAGGAAGAGCAGGGGAGGAGGCAGAGAAGGGAAAAGCAGCAAAGTGTGAGGGGCAGATAAAGCTAGCCGGTGAGGCTGTGAGGGGCAGATAAAGCTAGCCCGTGAGGCTGGTCCCGATGATTCCTCTGCGGCTACCTCTAGGCCATTAAGCCAGCTCCAAAGCTTCGCTCAGTGTTAATCTTTGTCCTTCCAACTGAGCAGAAGGACAATATTTTTGTCTTTATGAGCCTGAGGCCTGCCTTTGAACGAGGGAGGACTAAGATTTATGCTTGTGTCTTCTCAGTTGCCTTTGGGTCAAAATGACCACTGGGGCAAAGCGACATATCGCGGGAAGGCAGACTCTGCCTCTCACAGTAGACTCTCATGGCCTTGACTTTACTCAGTGATTTACTTAGTAATTCTAGACAAAATAGTTGTGGAGGTGGTGGAGTGGGTTGGACTGTCACCTCTGTTATGAAGTACGTTAGTATTCTTTCACCGAGCTACCCTTTAGTCTCTGCTCAGCTTTTAATTTTAATTTTTTTTTTTTTTTTGAGACAAGATCTCACTATGTAGCTTTAGCTGGCCTGGAACTCCCTGTGTAGACGAGGTTGGCCTTGAACTCTGAGAGATCTGTCTACCTCTGCCTCTTAAGTGCTGGGATTAAAGTCATGTGCCACTATGCCTGGCTCACCGTAAACCAATTTTTGTGTGTATAGATAGGTGTTTTGCCTGGCCTATATGTCTGTCTATCTACCACTTGTATGACTTGTGCCTGCACAGGCCAGGAAAGGGTGTTGGATCCCTTGGAACTAGAGTTACAGATGGTTGTGAGTCAGCCTGGGTGTGGGGAATTGAATTCGGGCCCTTTGGAAGAGCAGCCAGAGCTTTTGTTCACTGTGTCTTCTCTCCAGCCCCCTTCTTTCAACTTTTAATTATGTTCTTGTTCAGGATGAGTAAGTAGAATGTGCTAATGCCATATGTATGATGAGAGTGTGTGTGCAGTATATGTGTGTAAGCATGCATGCATATATATATATATGTGTGTGTGTGTGTGTGTGTGTGTGTGTGTGTGATATATCTCCATATTTACAGTGAGAGAGTCTTAGATAAAGGGGGGCCTGGTCTTGGGTGTGACATTCTCTTGCCTGGATGGGAGTACCTGTTACATGGAGTGCTCACTGGAGTGACTCCCTTCAATAGCTGGCTGATCAGGATATGTGCGGGAGGAAGAAGGGTGGCTGCCTTCCATACTCCAAATGCAGTTGCCCAATAAACTATTCCCAGGAATGGCCCCGGGGCCTCTTTCCTGTACCCTTAGCTCTGGTATCGAAGATCTTAACTGTCTACTTTGTAGCTTTTTTCTTTTTCTTAGCTGCTATCATTTTTTTCCTGTATTTACTTTTGGTGCTAAATGTAGAACCCTTCTCGTTCATAAACTCTTTCACATGCCCCCTTCCTTCCAACACTATAAATATCCACCTATGTCTTTTTACTATTTTTATGATTTCATGTTTTACATGCAAATCTTTATGCCATCTGGAATTTAGTCTAATGCTAGCCAGGACTAGGCTCCAAATTAATTTTATGGCGAGGTTTTCATGTGTGGGCTTCTTAAGTATGACTCAGTTCTCAGAGCTCCATAAAAGCTTCCAAGTCAAGAATCGAAAAGCTAAACTATACCTCAGCCAGCTCCTAATCTCTGTTCCATTACTGCTCAGTCAGAGACACTGGCACCCTCTGCACTTCTCCAGGGAGAAGCTCTGGATGTTTGCACAGGAGGAGAGCTGAGGAGGCGATGAGGTCTACAGAGAACTCTCTGGAGAAACCAAACACTCATTGTGTTCCTGCCACCAGGCACTGCCTCCTGGGACACAGGACCCACCCTTACAAGTGCCATCACTGGCCCCTGGTGCAGCTCCTTAATTGCATTTTCTTGCTTTAGTTCCCCAAGCCCTTTCTTCATTGGTCCAGCTCTGAACCATGACTGCTTAGACACTCCCAACAGACACATAGCTCTAGAGAAATGTATTTGACTTTGTTTTTTTGAGACAGGGTCTCATATATCCCATAACTTAAAACTTGTTATGTAGCTAAGGCTGGCTTTGGATGCTCTTAAAATTCTTTTTTTTAAAAAATATTTTATTTATTTTAATTTTATGTGTATGAGTGTTTGCCTACATGTATATCAATGCACCAAATACATGCAGTGACTGTAGAGGCCAGAAGACATGACCTGATTCCCTGCAACCAGAGCTATAGAGGATTGTGAGCCGCCACAGGAATTGTGGGAAGCCCTGCTGTGCTCTCGGAGATTCTCAAACCGAAACTACAAGTTGACAGCTAGTC
>NW_022196900.1:2688295-2688552 GCF_008632895.1 Mastomys coucha | reverse complement strand
TGCAGGTCTCTCACATTCCCGGTTCGTGGAAACCCACGCAGGTAGGAGCTGCGGGACAACATCCTACATATGGCGCCCAACGTGGGGCTGCGAACGCGGAGGAATTTGAAGACACTACCACAGGATTCAGAGCTCTGATTTACTGGAAAGAAAGGCGGATCCGGAAATTCGTGGTGGCTTACACGGTAAGACAGTTAGCGCTGACTGCTACGGTGAAGGACCACGGGGAACGCTAGGCGGATATAGGTATTTTACCC
>NW_022196900.1:2682756-2685757 GCF_008632895.1 Mastomys coucha | reverse complement strand
TCTCTCACATTCCCGGTTCGTGGAAACCCACGCAGGTAGGAGCTGCGGGACAACATCCTACAAGGAATGATGGGAACCTAAGCTGGGTCCTTTGGAAGAGCAACCAGTGATCTTAACTGGTGAGGCACCTCTCCAGCCCTGGCTTTGACTCTTAATCCTTTGCTTCCACTTCCCAAGCGCTGAGATTACAGGTGTGGGCTCTAACCGTTACACTCAACGCACACCGTTTCATTTGATCTAAGACTAAGAACAGCAGCAGAAAAAACCCAGCTGGCATTATTGGTTCCATTTCTCAAATGATGAAACTGAGTTTCAGAGAAGGGAAATGATTTACTTAAGGTCACGAAGAGGAAGCCCCACCCCCACCCCCAGGTGCAAAGCCTAGGTACAAAGGTTTAACGTTGGCGGGAAGAACCTCTGTTGGTTGACTTCCTCTACTTTTTGAAGCTAGTTAGAGAGGTTGAGCGGGCTTTTTTCAATTTGAAACCGCTTTCTTTTATTTTGAATCCTGCGTAAATGTGTGTGGCTTGTGCACACTTGACGAAGTTGCCAGCACAGTTCAGAAGACGGTGTCAGAACCCGTGGAGCTGGAGTTACAGGCAGCTGTGAGCTGATGCCACCCATGGGTTCTGGGGAACAGGCTCGGGTCTTCTGGAAGAGCAATAAGTGCTGGAATGCTTTCCGCAGCCCCGGGGTGGGCATTGCAAAGTCAGGTCTCCCACCCTTTGATGTAGTTTCTTCTGCTTACAATGCCCACCTCAGCCCTTTGACTCTAGAACAGTGGTTTTCCTTACAGGCAACCTCCAATGTCCAGCTCCCTTGCCCTTGCCTCTTCCTGCCCTGAGAATTCCTCCAGGTGTGCCTGTGTGTGTGTGTGTGTGTGTCTAACATGTTAGTCTTGGATCTTGCAATATACATGTAGTCTTCCTCCAGGCTGTTGCTTCATGAAGGGAGAGATGAACTCAACATCTCCTGCCCTCCTTTATTTCTAGTCTCCATGGTCTGATGCATGGCCTGTTGCCCATGCGTTGTATTATTCTAACAAAGCATCAGCAGCTGAGACTAACCACGCCATGGTTTGTTCAGCTCTTGAGGTTCAAGAGCATGGCACCAGCATCTGCTTGGCTCTGGGGAGGGCCTTATGGCAGATGGTACCACAGCAATAGGAATGGGCAGGAACCGTGGGACATGAGGAAGAGGCGAGCCACACCTGTGGCATAGTTCTCAGGGCCTGTGATGTAGCTAGTGTGAGTATGGCCCTGGGTTCCAGCCCTATTGGCTCCCTACCCCAAAGTAAGAAGGAACCAGGGATTCAAGGAAGGGGGTCAACCTTGCTTACTCTTGTTGGGGCATGGTGCCACGTGCCTGTGTCCAGCACCAGGAAGCTGTAGCAGGAGGAATCCCAAGTTCAAGTTCAGCCTTGGTTATGTAGCAAGACCTTGTCTCAAACCAATGGCTGTAGATGTGCTAAGTGGTAGAACACTGGTCTTGCATGCACAAAGCTCTGGGTTCCATCCCAGCACATGATAGAACGTGGGGTGTGAGGAGTACAACATCTTTTTTTCCTCAGGGTCATCGACTCTCTGCAGCCAGACTTAGTTAGGCCCTAGCAGGCTCCACCTAGTCTGCCTCATCACTGTCAGACTAGAAAAGGGAACCAAGAGTCCAGCCCATGATCCTCTGGAGCAAGCCAAGGCTTACATTAAATAAGTACAAGAAGAAACTCAATTGTGTATGTGTGTCTATGTGTGCAAGTGTGTGTATAAATGATTGCAAGGGTGTGTCTGTGCCTCTGTATGTTGCCTTCCAATCAAGATATAGAACTCTCAGCAACTAGGAAAGACTGACTTCTAGGCAGCAAGGAAGAGGGGTTTCTTCTACAATAGGCATAGCCTGAGCATAGGAGGGCACCTCCAAAGCCCATCCCCACTTGCAGCAGAGGCAGGCTGATCTCTGAGTTTGAGACCAGCCTGGTCTATACAGCGAGTTCCAGGACAATCAGAGTTACACAGAGAAATCCTGCCTCAAAAAAATAAATCAAACCACACCAAAAAACTTTCTACCATTGGGCGTGGTAGTACACGACTTTAATCCCAGCACTCTGGAGGCAGGTGGATCTCTGTGAGTTTGAGACCAACCTGGTCTACAAAGTGAGTCCAGGACAGCTAGGGCTCTGTTATATAAAGAAACCTGTCTCAAAAAACCAACAAAACAAAATGAAACAACAAAACAAAATAATCCCTTCCTGCTGGGGCTAGAGAGATGGCTCAGCAGTTAAGACTGCATAGGGCTCTTCCGGAGGCTCCAGGTTCAGTTCCTAGTCCAGGCTAGGTGGCCTAAAATCAGACCCCTCTGGCTTCCATGGCACCTGCTCTCACAGGAACAGACATATACACATAACTAAATATAATGAAAATAAACTCCCTATGCCTAGTTGCATTTCTGTTCTCTTCTCCCTGTCTTTCCTGTCAATGTTAGTTAATGAATTCTGAAGCTATATTTTTTTCATGCATAGATATTTATGACAGAGCTTCATTTAGCACTCAGCCCTTTTCATCATGAAGTTTTCTTTTGAGTCTTTTCTAGGTTTTGTGTGTGTTTGTGTGTGTTTGTTAACCTTATCTGGTAATATTGCAACCCCTGTTTTTTCTCATTGCTTCTATTTTAAATGTAGCTTCTGTTTTTGTTTTTTGTTTTTTTTTTTTTTTCACCTGAGGAACACTGTTGTACAAGTATCTCTTGCACACTGGGTTTAGTTTGGGACTCTCCACTCTTCTCAAGACTTGGATTATTGGGTCAAAGGTAAAGGAAGCTCTTTCCAGCTCTTGACCTCCTCAACCAAATAAATTGTTTTTCACAGGTTGCATGCGCGCTATCCTGACACCAGCTGTTTGGAAGCAAACTGTTTCTTCATCGCTGCCAGGATGGCTATTATACCACTGGCTGCTTAAATTTTTAATAGATGAAGATGGGGCCTCATTGTTGTCATCCCCCCCCCCCC
>NW_022196900.1:2678163-2682722 GCF_008632895.1 Mastomys coucha | reverse complement strand
CCCCCCCCCCCCGCCCGCTCCCTCAGCTTTGTCAATTTCCACTGTAAATTAAGAGAGAAGAAAGATGATCTCAAAATGAGATGCTCTTTTTTGGGTATCCCAGTGAGCTTGATGCTGGTTGATGATGTTTTTTGATTCCTGGTTGCCATGGAGAAACCAGATCAACCTCTTCCCATAGGCACCTTTCTCCTAGCCTTTGGATTTTCCTGGGAGAAATTACCTCTGTCCCTTTATTTCTGATGGGAAGTCCAGGCTTCTGGCAGCCATGTTTCCAGCCCCACAGTGAAGCCATTGCAAAGAGCGTGATGTGTGGAGGGGAGCAGACATTCACAGAAGGAAGAGAGCAGGACCCTGCTAGAATCTCTGATTGTGGTTGTCTAGAAATGTATCTCATGAACCAATATACAGCCAAGTTTTTCCCCCAAGCTCACTTTGGGTTTCTGTCTGTGGTAACTCAGAAAGAGTCTTTAGCCTTCTTCCTAAGGCACCTGAGGACAGAACACATTGCAGTCTCCCATCAGACAGCCGCCTCTCCAAACAACTTGAAAAGCTCTTGGATATGCTCCTCTGACCTACACAGAATAATGGTAACTCAAATACAGCCAGATCAAGACGTATAAAAATACACCTCCTGCACACGCATGTGTTTCTCCACACACACGATGGTCACACCAAGACTCAGGCCTGAGGAGAGCCCTTGCTAGGCAGGATGCCATCCTGGAAATCGGCGCCGTTCTCTGTACACCCACTGCCCCTTTCCTTCACTGCCCTATTCAGCGATTTTGCTGATATATAATGAGCACCGGCCAAGAATCATGTCAGCCCAGAGGCTCCAAGAGAGTCAGAAACGGTCTGTGCAGTCAAAGAAGCTACAGTCCCGGGGCTGTGAGGCCGACAGAAGACAGTTCTGACTGAGGCGGTGGGGTGAATGCTCAACAGATGTTTTTGTCAAGGGCTGCAGTTGCTCACAGGCTTTGTCCCTTGTTGCCTGAGACAGTTGTCTGGCTGGTTGACCAGCCCGCCCCACATGCCATTGCCAGAATGGCTTCCTGAACACAGCTGTGCTAGCTAGCCCCTCTCTCTCTCCCTGCAGGCTGAGACCAAATTCCTCAGCCTAACAAAAAATGTGATTCCAGATAATTCCTTAGCCCCCTTTCTTAGTAGCCACCTCACCCACTGCTCCCCACTCACGAACCTTCCAGTGTCGTCAGCCCACGTTCTTCGTTACTCCCATCAGCACTTCCCCTGCCCCCCACCGTCATGGCGGGGGTGGGGGGCGTTCTTTCTTGTCTCTTACATGTCTCCTACATGCCTCGGTTGTACACACCTCCTAAAGTGTCTGGATGGCAGATGGATTTTCTTCTCATACAATGTCTCTGATAGTCTGACTGGAGAGTTGTATGGGAAAGAATCCTATGAACATGTCCACCAGCTAAAGAGGACAAGGTTCCATATGCAGTTTGCCACGGGTGTGAGATTGTGAGTGCATGTGAGCATAGCTTAGCTATAAGAACGCTTGATAGCATTTATGAGGCACTGGAGTCTACCATCAGCACAGCAAAATAAGTAGGTTTTTTTTTTTTCTTAAAAAAAGTTGGGAGGGGAGTGTTTCAAAAGGCACTTATTGCGAAGATGGACAACTTGAGTTCCATCTCTAGAACTCACACAGAAGAAAAACAGAACTGATTCCCACAGTTGCCCTCTGACTCAGCATTTGCATTTCTGTATGTGGGCCCACACGTACACACATGCATCGTGTAAATAAGTAAATTTGGCCAACAAATTAAAAGTAATAAATATAAAATAAAAATGAAAGACAGCAAAAATATAAAAATAAAATAAGCATTGTGCGTATAGGGAACTAGCACCCTGCTCCAAAGCCAGTCTGATGTCACCTGTCCCCGTGAAACCTTCTCCACTCTTCCAAGTGAAATTGAGCTAATCTGTTTCTAAACTTTCATAATGCAGTCTCTGTGCTCCAGCACAGATGGCACCTGCCTTCTCACGGGTACGTGTGGTTTTCTGTGTTTGAGAGGCAGATGGTATCCTGTGGTGTACGAGACAGTCTGTTTACTGACAAGCTGGAACTCTATGAAGCCTTGCTTGTTCTTCCACAGGATGGACGCACAGCTGCACAGCTGCATAGCTGCAGAGGTGCTTCAAGGTCTGGCTTCACACCCACGAGGCATTTGTCCAACAGACTCTGAGGATGGTGTTCCTGTGACCGTGTGTGTGTGTGTGTGTGTGTGTGTGTGTGTGTGTGTGTGTGTGTGTGTGTGTATGTGAGGTCAATGTCAGATGCCTTCATTTATTGCTCTCCATTGAATTTTTTAAGGCAGGGTCCCTCACTGAACCTGGAGCTTGTCTTTTGGGCTCACTGGCTGGCTAGAAAACCCTAAGGGGTCCTCTTGCCTCTGCCTCATGTCTTCGAGCTCTGGGGTTACAGACACAAGCCATGGCCCAGCTGGAGATGAGCACCATGCTTATGAAGCAAGCAAGCATTTAACTACTGTGCCATCTCTTCAGCTCTCTCTCTCTCTCTCTCTCTCTCTCTCTCTCTCTCTCTCTCTCTCTCTTTCACTTTCTTCCCTCCCTTTCCCTCCTTCTCTCCTCCCTCTCCCTCCTTCTCTCTCCCTTCCATCTTCCCTCCCTTTTTACCCTTTCTTTCTTTCTCTCTCTCTCTTTCTTTCTTTCTTTCTTCCTTTCTTTCTTTCTTCCCGAGACAGAGTTTCACTATGCAGCCCTGGCTGGCCTAGATCTCCATATGTAGACCAGGCTAGCCTTGAAGTCACAGAAATCTGCCTGCCTTTGTCTCCCACAGGCTAGGATTAAAAATAGGTGCCACCATTGGCCTGGAGTGATGGCATATCAGACCTAGTCTACAGAGTAAGCTCCAGGACAGCCAGGGCTACACAGAGAAACCCTGTCGTGACCTTTCTGCCTTCAGTCTCCCAAGTGTTGGGAATATAGGCCTGTGCCATGATGCCCAACCCTCTTTTCAACGCCAAAGTCATTAACTTCCTGCAGGCTACTTCTGTCTGTCATGTTATTTGTGATATTCTTGTGGTCTGTAACTGGTAGCTGAGCCCCCAACTCTTTCATCTACCCCTCCCTTCAGGAAACCTTTGTCCCGTCTCATTATTGATCACCTCAGTGGCCAGTGTTAGGGATACAAGATAGTACCTAGCTTTGCAGCCAATCTCTGACTTACAGAGAATGGAGGTGAAACAAGTCTTGAGGCTGATGTGTGGCCCCTAAGGAAGAGCAGAGAGATTGCAACAGATTGTGGTGGAAGGCTTGGGGGGCAGGGATGTGGCAGGGCGGAGCTCGCTGGCATAGGCACACCCACATGCTAAATTCCCTCTTCCTCTGCATTCCTGCACCCCTTATACCTCGGTCCTGTGACTTCCACAGACATTTCAATAGCCTCCATACACCTCACCCTACCCCATACTCATCCCCCACACATGCATAAACAAGAGCTCAGCATTTATTACCCTCCCACACCTGGGATCTGGCCGCTGGACTCCCTTGAATTTCTCTGACTGCATTCATACCCAGGACCTTGGGCCTAGGAAACCAGCCAGACTCTTGAGCTGCATGGGGCCCCCTGGTTTCCTGTCTCCAGGACTGGGTGACCACCCATGGTCACCTGTGATGTTTTTAAATTACTCCAGGGGCTATCACTGTAAAATTACTGGCCAGGTCACTAAGGCCGCTCCACCTCTCTGTCCTTGGCCCCACCCTATGAACATCCCCCACCTTCCCTCCCTGCTTGCAAACATGTTGAGGCTGCCAGACTCAGCGGTAGAGCCTTACAACCTTTTTGGCAGGAGCCTGGCTGGCTCCCTAGAGCAGGCTGGAGAGAAATGTAGTGGATCACATTTCTTCAGCTTGTACCAAATATTATTCAGATGTAGCTTTGTCAGACACACACAAATTGCTCATCCAACAAACACAGAAGGGCTAATCCCAGGACATTTATCAGTGTCGGGGAAAGCCTAGAGAAATAGCCACAAGAGGCCTTTGAGGCCTGGCCAGGTGAGGATGCCTGAGGGGAGATGGTGAGACCTGTGTGTATTCCTGGGGGTTTTGTTCCACAGAGGGCCTGAAACCTGGTATCAGGGCTTTGGAACCTGCTGTCATCACATCATTCAAAGCCTGCCCCGGTGTGTATACTTCCCAGTGATGAACCGTAACGGAGAAGTCCACACGGGCCAGGCTGCCTTTGTAGGCAGACAGACCTCACCCCAGGTAGATTAGCTGGCTGTGAGGACTTTGTAAGCTATCACAGCAAAACACCAACTGCACTTACGCCTTTTGTAACTTCCCAGAACTCCCGGTCTCTCTAGCTTTGGCCAGCAGGTGTGAACAAAGCAGGTCAAGGGACTGGGTCTACACAGAGGTGAGGGGCAGAGACATGAGGCAGGTCAAGGGACTGGGTCTACACAACGGCAAGGGGCAGAGACATGAGGCAGGTCAAGGGACTGGGTCTACACAAAGGTGAGGGGCAGAGACATGAGGCAGGTCAAGGGACTGGGTCTACACAACGGCGAGGG
>NW_022196900.1:2635944-2678153 GCF_008632895.1 Mastomys coucha | reverse complement strand
ACATGAGGCAGGTCAAGGGACTGGGTCTACACAACGGCGAGGGGCAGAGACATGAGGCCTTCTGTCTCTTGCCAGCTCCTTTCTGATGAGGCCTTCTGCACGCTCTGGGAGCATTTCCCTCCAGGGACTCAGCCCAGAAATGAGAGAAACCAGGCCTTCTTCTCAGACCCAACCTCTGCAGCCAGAGAAAGCAAGATAAGATGAAGCCTTTGGAGATGGCCTGTGTTCTCTCATGGCCTTGCAACAAACAAGATGCCTCACTACTGGCATCTTGGCATGTATTGTGGGGTGGGGGAGGGAGGGGGGCTGGGGCAGAGGAGGGGTTCTCCTCAAAGGAGGAGGCAGTGACTGCAGCAAGGTAAGCAAATGAAAATGATCGCTTGGCTAGACGAGGTGGTGCTTCCATTTAATCCTGGCACTCTGCAGATGGAATTCAGACAGAATTCTTGTGAGTTCGAAGCCAGCCCTGTCTGCCTAGAAAGTTCCCGGTTAGCCAAAAGTTGCTTTTTTTTTTTTTTTTTTTTGAGACAGGGTTTCTCTGTGTAGCCCTGGCTGTCCTGGAACTCACTCTGTAGACCAGGCTGGCCTCAAACTCAAAAATCCGCCTGCCTGTGCCTCCCAAGTGCTGGGATTAAAGGCGTGCACCACCACCGCCTGGCCAAAAGTTGCATTTTTGAGAACCTTATTTTAAAGACAAACAAACAAAAAAAGAAACAGCGACAAAAACCTAGACCACCGCAGTAAAAATAATTGCTGACATTTCTATTGTTGAAATATCTTAAGGTCTATGTAACCTTTGGCGGCAATAAAGCAGAGAGCACTGTGGCTGGCAGATCTGGGGGAGGCAAGAGCTATCCTGGTACAGCTGGTTCTGACCCAATCAGGAAAGCCAGGAGGGATTCCCAAGGTTGTTTCTACAGGACCGGGGTGGGTATGCTGTTGATCGTTTTTTTTTAGTCACTGTTCTATTGACATAAAGAGACACGGTGGCCAAGGCAACTCTTCAAGAAATCACTTAATTGGGGGTGGCTTACAGTTTCAGAGGCTTGGTCCATTATCATCACGGCAGGGAAGGTAGGGGCGACTCACGGTGCTGGAGGGGTAGCTAAGAGCTATACCCCAATCTACCAGCCAAGAGGGACACTAGGCTTGGGCTTTTTAAACCTTAAAGCCTACCTTCGGTGACACGTTTCATCTAACAAGGTCACATCTCCCAATCCTAGTGGCAGTTCCCAGTCACTAAGCATTCAAATACGTGAGTCTACAGGAGCCTTCTCATCCAAACCACCTTGGGTACTGAAAGGACTGAGGGTAGGATTTAGTATGGTGCAGTCTTTACCCTGTGTTGTGTGAAATCCAGAGTTTAGTCTTCAGCGCTGTGAAACTAAGCAGAATTATGTCTAAATAAGGCTCTGAGAAGCGAGATCTTTTGTTTAACTGAGGTCAGCCAAGTTCTGGTGTGAGGCTTCTGAACCTATGCTCTTTTTAATCTTCCTTCCTCCCCTCCCCACCCCCAATCCTTATTTTATTTTTGTTTGTTTGTTTGGTTGGTTTTTGGAGACAGGGTTCCTCTGTGAAGCCTTGGCTTTTCTGGAGCTTACTCTTTTTGTTTGTTTGTTTGTTTATTTGTTTGTTTAAGACAGGGTTTCTCTGTGTAGCCCTGGCTGTCCTGGAACTCACTCTGTAGACCAGGCTGACCTCGAACTCAGAAATCCACCTACCTCTGCCTCCCAAGTGCTGGAATTAAAGGCGTGTGTCACCACTGCCTGGCGGAGCTTACTCTTTATAGCCAGGCTAGCTGGCTTCAAACTCACAGAAATCTGCCTGCCTCTACCTCCTGAGTGCTGGGATTAAAAGGACGTGCCCCCAGCACCCTTTGAGACATGATCTTATATAGCACAGGCTGGTCTCAGACTCTCTACCTACCCTAGCATGGAAGAATCTATGATGCTCTTAGTCTGACGATGCTATACCTACTCTATTGTTACAAACTTCTGGAGAGATGCAGTAGATTCAGGAATCAGTTTTAAACTGTTCAGAGGGCTCGGAATTTAGTCCAGTCCAAGAACAACTGCCTAGCATGTGTAGACCGATCTGTTTAGTTCCTAGTACTACAGAAATTCCCAGTTATATGACAGTTCAAACAGCAGGTTTGGGGTTTTGGTAGTCTTGAGCTTGGAATGATACTTTTCAGGGGACAGATTTCAGGCAGGTTTCTATGGATACCTTCAAGCTGTTGCAATCATCTTAGTTTTCCTGATTCAGAGAAGGAAATGGGATATTGGGCTTTCTCCCTTTTAAAGTAGGGTCGTTCTGGGTAAACCAAAACAAATGTTTTGTTTTTGTTTTTTAAGATTTATTTATTATTTTACATAAGTATGGTGTAGCTGTCTTCAAATGCACCAGAAAAGGGTGTCAGATCTCATCAGGTGGTTATGAGCCACCATGTGGTTGCTGGGATTTGAACTCAGAACTTTGGAAGAGCAGTCAGTCCTCTTACCTGCTGAGCCATCTCACCAGCCCCCCAAAACAAATGGTTTATCTGTCTGTTGTGGAAAAGTCTTGAGCTTTGCAGCTCAGTTAAGCTTCATCCCCTGCCCTGCCCCCTGCCTCAGTATAACAACTCAGAAGGTGATATATTGATTATCGATGATAGGCAGAGCTTCAGCTCCTTGGGAATAGCTCTTTATAGATACTTGGGAGAACCAGGCTATAAGCAACTGCATGTGACAACAAGGTCCCCAGAGCTTCATGAAAGAAAGCAAGGAGCCTTTTTAGTGTGGCTGGTGTTAACAAATCCAGAAAAGCTAATGGGAGTTACCAGTGGGGACTGCCCACAGGAGGTCAGAAGAAACCTGCTAACACTATAAAGAAAGCCCAGAAACAGGTGTAGTCCTCTCTGTCTGTGGAAAGGAGCACGGCCGAGCAACCATCTTCCCTTGTGTCTGAAACTTCACTCCTGTCAGGAGCTGCTCCCACGTTTTCACCCGAGGGGCCCATGTTGATGTGTGCTCGTAGGCCTGACCCATTTCTCCTCAGAATTTATTCCCATTTGTGAGATTCTTTTTTTTTTTTTTCAAGACAGGGTTTCTCTGTGTAGCCCTGGCTGTCCTGGAACTCACTCTGTAGACCAGGCTGGCCTCGAACTCAGAAATCCACCTGCCTCTGACTCCCAAGTGCTGGGATTAAAGGCATGCACCACCACCACCTGGCGAGATTTTATCTATTTATCATTCTCTTTGGATTTGAAGATTTGAAACTCCCTGATACAACACCTGGGACATTTTAACACAAGGAGATGATATATAATGTATGTGTGGTGCTAGGAATCAAATCCAGGATCTTGCCCCTCCTGGACAAGCACTCTATCTTTGAGCTCTACATTTATCTAGGAGATTGGGTTCTGAAGCACAAAATCTTTGGGCAGAAAGGTTGCTACACCTCAAGGAGAAAAGGTGGAAAGGAGCAAGCAAGCCTCGGGGAAACAGGCAAGGGCCTCTCGTCCTTCTCACGGCCACTTAGCTTTGTGGCCTGTTTCTGCCTCTCAGCTTTTGTTGCTTCTCTGGACACTGGCAGAAGAGGTTTATCATCTATGAGACCATCCACACTGGCTATCCTGAATTTCAAATCCAAGTACTCAGTATTGAAGTGTTGACCATCTGATTGGCCTAGCTTGGATTAGACACTTCCCCCGCCCCCCCAGTATAATCAGCTGTAGTTGGGAGGTAAAAAAGGAGAGAGGGGAGGAGGGACGGAGGGAGGAAGAAGAGGAGGGACAGGTAGACAGACAGAAACAGATAAAGACAGAAAACTACCAAGACTCTTTCTTGGAAGAGAGCAAGTTTTAAGAGAAAGAATGTGACCTGAGTTTCAGAACATGATTACTCTGTCACGGTTCCTAGAACTTCTATATAACTGTGCCTTCACTTCTCAGAATGTGTCCATTTTCTCTTGGGTGTCAGTGACTGAAGCCAGCAGGGCCTTGTGCACAGCCGAGGAAGTCCCTGCTACTCAGCCACAGCGCCAGCTTCTTCCCAGAGATCAGCATTTCCTGTGTCTCCTTCAGTGCTTGGTCTCACTTTGGCATACTTTATAGGTTCGTGTGGGTAATTGCTATAAGCTCTTCAGCAAGCTGGTTCTTAAGCCCTGTGGTGTATTACCTAGAGCACCCTGTTATTTTCTTCTCTGTCTTACGGTTTAGAGCCTTGTAACGTTGTGATCCACAGACACAAAGCATTTGTGTCACCTAAGTGACATTAGTAGTGCAGAATTCCAGCCTGCAATCCAGCACTTGTGAGGCTAAGGCAGGGGAACCTCAAGCTTGAGGTTAGCCTGAGATACCCAGTAAGTTTCAGGGGTAGCCTGGGATATACAATGAGATTCTGTCTCAATAAAGCAAATAAACAGCGCTTGAGAGATGGCTCGGCATCAGCAGTTAAGAGCACTTGTTCAAGCTGGGCGGGGTGGGGGGGAAGGTGCACGCCTTTAATCTTAGCACTTGGGAGGCAGAGGCAGGAGGATTTCTGAGTTCGAGGCCAGCCTGGTCTACAGAGTGAGTCCCAGGACAGCAACATAAACTATAAATAAACAAGCTATACTGGTAAAAAAAAAAAAAAAGAGCACTTGTTCATGCAGAGGACTTGAGTTCCGGTCCTAGCACCCACACAGTGGCTCACAACCACACGTAGCTCCAGTTTCAGGAGAGTCAGTATCCTCTTTTGACCTCCCTGGGCTCCAGGGATGCACGTGATTCACATAGACACACACAGGAAAAATACTCATACATACAAAATAAAATAATTTTTTTAAAAATTCAAAGCAAATAAAATCAAAGTAGATCAAGGAAATGAACAAAACGATGCTGAAGAATTCTTCCCTGGCCTAGGAAAGCTGTGACTGCATTAAAAATAATTTTTTAAAAAGTTACATTTTTACTTATTTGGGATTGTGTGGAGGTAAGAAAACAATTTGCAAGAGTAGATTCCTTCCTCTCACTGTCTGGAGCCTGAAGGCTGAAGGAGGCAGCTAGTCAGATGTGAGGGCAAGTGTCTTGACCTGCCGAGCCACCTAGCTGGCCTTTGATGATGTTTTAAATAAGGTGACAGAAGCATGGAGCATTGTTCTTTTCTCTGCTTGGTATGCTTTTCAAGTAAACCAAGAAAGGGAAGAGCAAGGGCTAAAGACGCTGTCAGGGCTCAGTCTTCTAGCTGTTCAAAATAAATATGTTTTATAGCCAAATGAAGTAATCCAAGGCACCAAGCCAACTTGCCAGTGAAGTTGCTCAGTCCCGATTGAGGATTTGAGAAGTGAGAATAGCAGAGGAAGTCTGGAGCACTGGCCGTGGCAAATGCTTTCCTAACTCTACCAAAGGAAACATAGTAGCTTGTTACTGTTACTTCAGATCAACTTAATGAAAAAAAACGGGGGAGGCAAAGCTTGTAACAGGTGGACCTCAGGGAGTCCGACATGGCCTAGCTGGACATTTTTCTCTTGCGTCCTTGTTGGCTTCTTCTACCTGGTGGTTGTAGTTGGTTAAATAGTGAATTTCCAAATTTTACCTTATTCAAGACTTCAAAATTGTGTTTATTTGGAAACACTGTCTTTGCAAATGCATTTGTTAAGCGAAGATGATGTCATACTAGATTAGGGTAGACCTCAAATATGCTTATAAGAAAAGGTGAAGCTGAGTGTGCTGTGAACAGCTTTAATCCAAGAATTTAGGAGACTGAGGCAGGAAGGTTTGGACTGAAGGACAGCCGGGTTTACGGAGAAGACCCTGTCTAAACAAAGCAAAAACTCAAGCAAGAGTAAGAAATAAAAAAGAAAAGGACAGAGAAAAGAGCCAAGAACAGAGCAGCAGAGCACTGTTCATGGTTCAGCATGATGTGGTTAAGGGTCAAGTTGACAAGGGTTGGGGACTGTCATGATTAATCTCCATTGTCAACTTGGTTGGATTTAAAATGTCCATGGGGACAGGAATCTCAGTATGCCTGTGAGGGTGTTTCCCTATGGAAGGGAAGCCCATCGTGAATGGGCAACAGTCCCAAACTGAGTAAAAAAGAAAAACCAAGCTGGAGATCACCATTTCCCCCTCTCTGCTTCCTGTCTGTAGAAGCATGTAGCCAAACAGGGCAGTGGTGGCCCACGTCTTTAATCCCAGCACTTGGGAGGCAGAGGCCAGCCAGATTTCTGAGTTTGAGACCAGCCTAGTCCACAGAGTGAATTCCAGGACAGCCAGGGCTACACAGAGAAACCCTGTCTCGAAAACCTGAAAAAGAGAGAGAGAGAGAGAGAGAGAGAGAGAGAGAGAAGCACGAGATCAATCTCATGCTCCTGCTGCCCTGCCCACCTCGCCATGGTGGACTGCACCCTCAAACTGTGAGCCCAAAGTTGCTTTGGTTGGGTACCTTGTCACAGGCATGAGAAAATTAACTAATTAAAGAACCACAAGCAGGAAGAAGCCAGTTGACATGAAGACGGTGGAAGCCTAGAAGACTGACGCTACAAATCACAGAAAGCCAAGGATTCCCGAGAGCGACTGGAAGCTAGAAGATGCATGGGAGGATTGTTTTTTAAAATTATTATTATTTTAGATTTATTTGCCTATAGGGCTATTTTGCCCAAATGTGTACCATGTGTATGGCTGGTTACCCAAGAGTGCAGAAGAGAGTATTGGAGTCTCTGGGCTGGAGTTATGGATGATCATACCAGCATGTGAGTTCTACGAACCCAACCCAGGTTCTTCTGAAAAAGCAACATGCTTTCTTTTTTTTTTGTTTGTTTTTGTTTTTGTTTTGTTTTTTCGAGACAGGGTTTCTTTGTGTAGCCCTGGCTGTCCTGGAACTCACTCTGTAGACCAGGCTGGCCTCGAACTCAGAAATCCACCTGCCTCTGCCTCCCAAGTACTGGGATTAAAGGCGTGCACCACCACTACCTGGCTCCAAAGGATTCTTTAATATGTTTAAAAGGACTATGGTCTTGCTGCCACCTTGACCTCAGACTTGACTTCCAGAACTGTAGAAGAATTATTCTGAGTTTTGATTTTGAGACAAGGTCTTATTGTGTAGCTCTGGCTGTCCTGGAACTTGCTTTGTAAATCAGGTTGATCTAGAACTCATAGAAATCCACCTGCCTCTGCAATGACTAAAGGCAATGTACCACCACCGAATTTCTGTTTTGTTTTTGTTTTTTAAGATTTACTTATTTATTTAAGATTTACTTACTTACTTATTTATTTATTATATTTAAGTACACTGTAACTGTCTTCAGCCATCCCAGAAGAGGGAGTCGGGTCTCGTAACAGATGGTTGTGAGCCATCATGTGGTTTCTGGGATTTGGACTCAGGACCTTCGGAAGAGCACTCAATGCTCTTACCCGCTGAGCCATCTCTTCAGCCTGAATTTCTGTTGCTTTAATTCATCAAGGCTGTAACAATTTGTCCCAGGGATCCTAGAAAGACAATGTAATACTCACTACAGAGTGGCAGTTGCAGAGGAAAGGAAAAGCCGTTTCTCAACACTAGCTGCAGAAGTCCCGAGGGAAGCGCTGGCATTGCTTGTCAATCATCCCTGGGCCACGTGTTGTTCCCTGAACTAGTTACTGTTGTCTGAGGGATTTAGTGTTCTCTCTAATATAGGTTGGCTGATCCATTCAGAAATCTATGCTCAACCTGTCCTAACCATATGGAGAAAAAGAGAGGTCTCTCTTTAAAAATTAGTACTGCTTTATGTGTCTGGATGTTTGCCTGCGTGTATGTCTGTGTACCAGTGTGTGCCTGGTTCCTGTAGAGTGTAGAAGAGCACATTGGATCTCTTGGAACTAGAGCTACAGATTGTTGTGAGCCACCATGTGGGTGCTGGGACTAGAACCTAGGTTCTCTGTGAGAGAAGACAGTGCTCTTAACTGCTGAGCCATCTCTACAGTCCTGAAGAGGGGATCTATTATTAGAAGAAATAACAAATAGAAGTCAGACAAGAACAATGCAATACAAAAACAATACTTGCCCATTCTTGCGAATGAGTTAGTCAATTTTAGGTTACTATTACAAATATCAAAGATAATCCACTTATAAATAGAAAGCTCATTCTGGCTTAAAAGTTTGGAGATTTTAGCCTATGCTTTTTTGTTGTTGTTGTTGTTGAGACAGGGTCTCATGTAGCCTAGGCTGGTCCTCCATGATCCTCCACCAGCAGAGATTACAGATGTGAGCCTTACACTGAGCTCTCAGTCCACAACTGACTGGACCTGTTCCTTTGGGTCCCTGGCAAGGCATCAGGTTATAGAAGTTATGGTGGAACAATACCACAAACCTTATCCCCAGGAGGAAAGAGAATGATGGAGGGATCAGGGTCCCATAAGTCTTCAAGGCCACCTCCAGTCACCTGGAGACTTCTTAGTAGGCCCTACCTTCCAAGGTTCTTACACCCTGCCAGTAGCACTGAGCTAGGGGATAAGATGTTTCACACGTAGACATTTTGAGGACAATCTGGATCCATACTACAGTAGAAAGAAAAACTAATTCTGCAAACTGTGCCCATAGGAAAGTAGGTTTTGAAAGATATCAAGGAAGTAGAGAGTTCTCAGAATAAGCCAGAGCAAACATAATCACACTTCCTATTTGACATGTTCCTGAAATGACAGATCACAAAGGTCTATTTGTTTATCTGCAAACAGATGTGTTCATCTGTTGACAGGGCTCTTTATCTCTGGCATGGTTTTCTAACAGGTAAACTAAAAGAATTGGATCACCCTATAATTAAAAGGAAAAACAATGGTGAATGCCTGCAATCCCAGAACTTGGAAGGTGAAGGCAGGAGGACCAGGAGTTCAAGGTCAGCTTTGGTCACATAGCCTGGAGTATATGAGACCCTATCTAAAAAAAAAAAAACCAGCTGAGAATGGGCTTCAGAGATTGCTCAGGTGGGCATAGTATGCACACCTTTGATCCGAACACTCAAGAGGCAGAAGCAGGTGGATCTCTGTGTTTGAGGCCACTCTGGTCTACAGAGCAAATTCCAAGACTGCCAGGGCTAATAGCTCCAATTGAACTGCCAGCAGGTGGATCTCTGTGTTTGAGGCCAGCCTGGTCTACAGAGCAAATTCCAAGACTGCCAGGGCTAATAGCTCCAGTTGAGCTGTCATCTGCCAGCCAGCACCAATTTTTAGCTATGTGAATGAGAGAATTTGAACCTTCCACACACTCCACAATTCCAGAAAACACTCTATGAAACACAAAACTGCCTGGCTAATGCACAGACTCATGAGAAATACTTAATACTATTGTTTTAAGAAACTCAATTTTGGAGTCAGGTGTAGTGGAACATGCCTCTCATATCAGGTAGAGGCAGGAGGATCTCTGAGTATGAGGCTAGCCTGATATAGAGGAAGTTCTAGGACAGCCAGGACCATGCTGAGAAACTCTGTCTTGAAAAGCCAGAGAGAGAAAGAGAGAGAGAGAGAGAGAGAGAGAGAGAGAGAGAGAGAGAGAGAGAGAGAGAGAGAGAGAGAAAAGAAAGAAGTATCGAACTCATTTTTGAGCCTTGTATGGTGGCAGCACTAGTAGGTTAAGGCAGGAAGATCAAGAGTTTTGAGGCCAGTCTGGGCCTCAAATAGTGAATTCAAAACCAAAAGTTTTTGGGGCGGGGATCATTTGGGTCAAAATTTTCTGTTTGGTTTTGTTTTACATAGTGATAAATCAAAGGTTGGCCAACTTTTTTTTCTGTGAAAGATGAGATAATGCAATAAGTATTTTTGGCTTTATAGGCATATGGTCTCTGTTACAACTCCCTAGTTCTGTAGTTATAGGTTGAAAGTCCCTGTTGACAAAATACAAACAAAAGTACACAGCTGAGCTCTAATGCATTATCATTTACAAAAATAGATGGAGGAGGCTCAATGCATGTGACCTAATTTCCAAAGCCTCCCAGTAGAAAGTAGACACGGAGATTGCAGCTGAGAAGGGATGCTTCTATAATCAAAACCTAAAGTGTGACATTTGACTTTGGGACTGGGAAGTTTGCAGAGTTCTGAAGAGCAGCAAGGATTGATAGATCAAAGTCCGGAGATCAAACTGCTACTAGCGGTTATTCACCTACATTACACATTAATATCGTGCCTTAGCCAGAGAGTATGGGGACTGAATTCATGGCCGGTATTCATAGGGCTTTCTAAGTACAACATTCCAAGTTCCAACTGACTCCTTTTAGCAACCCACAGAAGAGTACAGCAGTGAGATCAGGCCTTGTGCTACTCTAGCTTACTATGTATTGTACAGAGCAGTGGGGTTTGTTGTCTGTTTGTCTTGTTTGTTTTTGGCTCTGCATTGCTCTAAGTGAGTCTGTTTTACAAGTAGTTTTCCTCTCATTTTGAAGGGAAAGGTTGACTATGGTCACTCAAGAAATTGCTCTATCTGCCAGATACCACCCATCCAGAATGAAGTGATTAGTGACCTACCCCCGGGACTAGAAAGGGGGCCACCTTATACATTTATTGAGACCTATTAAAATTTTTCCATGGAAATTAGACTCAAGAGCTTATGGGGTGCACCTGACAAAAGAAAGGGTTTAATATCTCCCTCCCTTTTCTTGACTCCACAAAGTGGTGAGCACCCAGCAGCACGGGAGCCTGGTCCTGTGCTAGCCTATCACCTGATATCTGGTATAAATGTCAAGGACTGAGGACTCCCTGACTCAGCTCAGTCTCCCACTGTTGAACAACCTCCTGAACGGTGTATCTGCTGGTCTGCCCCTTCCTCTGCCTGGACCTGGATCTGACCTGCCATTTCCTGCTCTGGACTCAGTTCCATTCCAGCTTTCACCTGGAAGCTGAACTCTGCAGCTTCAGTAGCCATTTCTCCCAGCACTGGTCAGGCTCATTATCTTGTCAATACCAACTCCTGCTCAACCCACTTTAACCTCTTGACCTTCTACAACCTCTTTTGACATATATGTATAGAGCTATATAGGTCAATTTGCTGTGTGATCAAGAGAGCTAATGTTCATAACTAAAATTAGGATAAAAGAACTTACATTAGCCTTGACTGGGTGACTACTAGGTGGATTTTATGATAAATTATTGTCATCTATACTTCTAAACCTTGTAAATTCACTGTCATTCAGTAACTTCAACATTGTGCAAGACACAAAAATGTGTTCATCTGTGTTTTTAGCTTATTGTGCTCATGACAACAGGAAGAAAGACCTAATGGTCTGGCAAAATTTAGAGGAAGTAAAGAGGGCCTAGCCAGGACATGGGGGGCGGGCGGGCAGGGGGAATAATTTAAAATTTAGGGCAGAGTAGGGTATGGCAACAATCTCTAGGGAGGCTGAGGCAGTAGGATCAAGAATTTATATACACAGCTAATGCAAAGAGGAGGCCATGAATTTGAAAGAGAGTGGGGAGGGGTATATGGGAGGGTTTGGAGGGAGGAAAATGGAAGGAAGAAATGTTGTAATAAAATTACAATCTCAAAGACTAAAAGAAAGCCTGGTCTATAGAGAGAGTTCCAGGACAGCCTTGGCAACACAGAGAAACCCTGTCTTGAAACAAAGAAAAATCTATTTGGATACATTGAATTTATTTTTATGTTGCATATACATTATTATAAATATATATTAAGATCTTCCTCTCTCAGCTTGTTGAAAGGGGAGGGTGATATAATTGGTCTTCAGATATTGAGCAATCCTTACACACCTGTAATAAATCTCACTGGACATGGTATATTTTTTAAAAAAGAAAAAGGATTCATAGATAATCAAAACTGATAACAAGACCCTGTCTCCTAAAGCCAAAAGAGAATTTTGTTTAAAAAAATTAAAGATTAATTTATTGATTTTATGCACGTGTGTATGTGCACCAGGCACATGCTTTGTACCTTTGAAGTTCAGAAGAGGACAACAGAATTCCTGGAATCCAAGTTACAGGTGGTTGTAAACCACCATGGTGGTGTTGGGAACTGAACATGGGTCCTCTGCAGGTGCAAGTGCATTGAACTACTGATCTCTCTCTCTACCCCTCTCCACCAAAAAAAAAAAAAAGAATTTTTAGGAGGCTGGGGTTGCATCTCAGTTGGTACAGTACTTGCCTTGCTTGCTTGCCCTGGTTCAGTCCCCGGCACTACATCAAACCCAGCATAGTGGGATCTGGACAGGTGGCCTTGTAGTTGAGAGCCCTTGCTGCTCTACCAGAGGATCCAAGGTCAGCTCCCAGTACTTATGTCAGAAGGTATAGTGTGCAGTTTCTACTACCCCACTTTAAGCTCCAAGTGGACAATGCTACCAGCCTCTGTCCTGGTTCCCTTGGGTCCACAGATGAAAGACACACACATTAGCTTTTTTTTTAGACAGGGTTTCTCTTTATGGCCCTGGCTTTCCTGGAACTCACTCTGTAGACCAGGCTGGACTTGAACTAAGAAATCTGCCTGCCTCTGCCTCCCAAGTGCTGGGATTAAAGGCGTGTGCCACCACTGCCCAGCAAGCTTATTTTTAATATGCTTTTTAGCTTAATGGCCAGGCTCTTCTAAACCTACTCCCAGCTCAACGTCTCTAATTCTGCCCTCAGCTTAGTTGCTCAGTTACCTCTAGTTCTAGTTCAACACCTCTAAATCTACCCTCAACTTAGTTGCCTGGTTACCTTCTCCTTGCTCAGCCCCCTAAATCTGCCCTCCACTTAGTTACATTTCTAATTTCCCATTTGCTACCCGAGGGCTCAGTCAGGGAAGTGGCCAATGGCCACTCCACCTGAGATCTCATATGGCTGATGGCTCTCTCTCCCTCCAAAGCACGGTCAATTTCTTTCCTTCCTTGCATCTCCCAGCCTGACTGTGGGAGCCTGGAAGTCCTACCTCTTCTGCCCAGTCACTGGCTGCTTTGTTTGATCATCTTTATTGATCAGTCAAGAACCAATTGGGGAACAGGACCTTCGGTGTTCACATGCAGGTTCTCAATCAAAGCACCGGAACCACTCCCTACAAGAAGGCTTTCAACCAGGCATGCAACACCCTCTTCCGATATCCTGATGTAACTGCACACATGTAGTATATGTACAGAGTCACAGACAAATACACAGTCATAAAGATAAAAGTAAGTCTTAAACAAACCATCAGTTATGGTGATGCATGCCTGTAATCTCAGCACTTGGGAGGGAGACGCAGGAGAGGATAGGTCATCCTTAGCTATCTAGCAAGTTCAGGCTAGCATTGGATACTTGAAGATTCTATAAAAAAATAAATACTAAACAAACTGAAAGATACACACACCCACACAAAAACCTTAAGTGATTTGTAAACCAGCTCTCTGATTTACAACCTAGCCTAAAAGAGGGAACAATTTCTCTTGGGATTTGAGGCTTTAGTTTTATCTAATGAGGGAAGTGCAATAAAACCCATGGAAAATCAGACCTCCTACACACACACACACACACACACACACACACACACACACACACACACCAAGGACTAAACAAAGACGGTTCCAAGTGAGATGACGTTGGGCATGCTGTAAACCATCATCAACAGGTTGCTGGATGGAAATATGGACTCTTTCTTAGGACAAAAGAGGAATCACTCACAGGAGCAGCTGCTTTCTGAGCCAAGCCTGCAGCCACCAGCAGAAAGGGCAGAGGTAAGGGCCACAGAAAAGCAGAATCGCTGCCTCTGGAACAGAGCCCAGGGGATTGTCCAAAGGAACATGATTGGTTTTCAGATTTACTAATGGCTCTTATGTGCTTCCATATAACTTCTAAATGGGAGTTTCGATTGTGGTGTACCTGTTGTCTGTTTTCCCATTACATGCTGGATGTAGGGGAAAGATAGGTTACAGAAGAGTCCAAATATAAATGCGAATAGTGTTATAAACTGCTTGAGAGTAGGCTTGATATGATCCATATTACCCCCAATTCCTTTTTAAGAAATTCAAATTCTTTACAATTTCAGACTCACGGATAATGGATTTTGGTCATTTTCACGGCTTCTTGCCCTCTCATGCCCCTCCCACTCCCTCAGAACCTTCCTCTAAGTTTCCTTCTACTTCCCTGTTTTCCCGTCTTTGTTGTAGTTTTATGACTGCTGAGTTTAATAGATGAGTATGGGTGTGTGTTGGTTCTTGGAGCATAGGTAACTTACTAGTGGCTATACCAATGAAGAAAATGTATCCCACCATTACCCCCAAATCTTTAATATAACCTTAACATAATAATATTGTGATGTCATATATTACATATTTATTATAAATATATATAAAATCATAAAATTATCATTGATACATGATTACTAATTCTGCCCTCAGTCCCACTCAGTTTCACTATGGATATCAACACTATCTTTGAGCAGAGGATTCACTTGAGTCACGTGATACATTTAGCCGTCCTTCCTCTTTATTTTCCTCCAGTTAGAATGGGAGACACTTTTCCAGATTTTCTTATCAAGAGACTGACATTTTGGAAGGCTCTAGGAAGTGGCCATTTCATAAAATATCTATCATTTGGATTGCTCTGTATCCCTTGGAAACTATTGCTATTTCTCGGAGGAGACTTTGAAACAATCTATGTCCTTTACCAGACTTCCCTGTGCTTATTCCTGTAACTATGGGCTCTGGGTTTCCAGTCTTCAGCTGATCACTAGCTCTTTCTGTCAACCTTTAACTTGATGCTTATCTTGTTCTGTACTCTTTGAATTTTGAACTTACTTCCGTATCCTTTTACATATCTTCATCTTTGATTTGATATGATTCATCTTCCTTTTCTGGCCTAAGAGTTTTCAGTCTTATCTCATCATTGTTCTGGCTTATCAGAGTTCAGCTTGTCTCCTAAATACTGGTCCTTTTATTGGCGAGTTCCAGGTGACTAAATGTACTCATCACTTTGCTTAAATTTCTGGTTCCAGACACTCTCCCCCTTTTATTGTTTTGGGTTTTGTTGTTGTTGTTGTTTTGTATTTTGAGACAAGGTTTCTCTGTGTAGCCCCTGACTAGCCTGGAACTCACTCTGTAAACCAGGCTGGCCTTGAACTCACAGAGATCCTCCTGCCTCTGCCTCCTGAATGTTGGGATTAAAGGCATGTGCCATCACTGCCTGGCTATTATTGGTGTCACCACCATGCTTGGGTTATTCAGTGCAAGGGATGGAGCGCAGAGCTTCAAGCACACTAGGTACCTGCTGAGCTACATCTCAGACATGTATTCACATCCCTTCATTTTTTCTTTTCCAGGTCGGGTCCCATATCACCCAGGCTGGCCAGGAATTCCCTAGACAATTCAAACCCTTAAACTCTGAATCCTCCTGCTTCCACCTCCCTAGCACGGCAACTACATTTAAATATACTACACACAATTTACAGCATACATTTGCTGATGTCTTTTATCAGTTTCAGTCTCTATCTTTAACTGAGGGGATGGCAGGCACAGCTCGCCGACAGAACCTTTGCTTAGTGTGCGTGAGTTTCTGGGCTTCAAACACCAGCAATGCAAAAGTAATATCTCTTAAGTGGAAAGTCATAAATTCATATCAATTTCACTCACGTCAAGAAAGTATGGAAAGGTTCGTTCTAGTTTTTGCTCTCTGCATTTACCTCCTGTTGGCACACAGTTGGAGACTTGAGTAGTTTTCTTTACTTACATACTTAGAGGGCTTCTTTTTAAAACTCTCTGCCTGTATTTAATGATGTCCTTTCCTCCCTAGGGCAACACATCCTGATTTGGATTGCTCCGCTTTATAACAGCTTTTCTACCACATGCTACCTACATATCACACACATACGGGATGCTGAGACGCTGCAGGTCTCCCTTAACTCTGTTTGGGTCCTCCTTCCCCAGCTCAGCCCCCCTCATCCTGGTTGGATTTTGTCAGCCTGCTCATGCCATCTGGACTATTTACCTTGTTTCACTCTAGTGACGTCTAGACTAGATTTCCTAGAAGGGTGTGAAGAGGAAGAGGAAGGTGATTTATTTTAGAATTCATAGGTTCCTGAACTTGAGGGACTGTACCTGGAACTGGTTTAGATGATGAAATTTTGCACTTGAATGAGCTTTGGGGATGGGACGGGGGAGAGATTTGAGAGTGAAGAACAGGACTTGGAACCTTATATATAAAATACTATATATTTGCCATGTGAGAAGAATATAAAATAATTTGTAGCTACTGGAAAAACTGGTACATTAAAGATGTCTGTAAAATTCTTGCTCATCCTATACCCATCAAGATGTCTCTACCTTTCTTTCTTTCTCTTTCTTTCTTTTTCTTTCTTTCTTTTCCTTCCTTCCTTTCTTTCTTTCCTTCTTTCTTTCTTTTTCTTTCTTCCTTTTCCTTTCTTTCTGCCTTTCTTTCTTTTTAAATTTAGACTGCCCAGTAACTTTCTTGTTCATTTTGAGATAGGGTCTTCAATAGCCCAGGTCTAGACTGGAACTTGCTATTTATTTAAGGATGGTCCCCCTGCTTCCACTTCCCAAGTTCTGAGATTACAGGTGCAAGTTACCATGTCTATCTAACTTTAAAGCACTTTTTTTTTTTGAGACAGTTTTACCACACATATAGCCTTGACTGGCCTCAAACTCGAGATTCTCCTGTCTTCACCTTTTAAAATGCTGCTAGGATTACAGTTTGTGTGACCATGCCTAGCTCGGAAATTTATGTTACTCAAAAGAATTCTCTAAGGAGTGATATTTTGGGACCGATGAAGTGGCTCAGCAGGTAAAAGTGCTTCCCACCCGAACCCAATGATCTGAGTTCAATCCTCGGATCCCACAGTGGAGGAACTGACTTCTAAAAGTTGTTCTGTGAACTTCAAACACTTGTGACATGTTTGAACCCCCCCCCCCCCACACACACACACGAGATAAATGAAAAATTTTAAAAGAAGTGGTTTAAGGCTGTGTCTTAGGAAATGTTCCTCTATTTGTTTGGGGACACTTTTGGAATGTGTCCTCCACTTTGTGAGGAAACCTAAGCAGTTGCCAACCTAAGTCGTTACATGGAAGGCCTTTGGGGAAAGGGTCGAGGGGTTCAAGATGGAAGTTCTCATAACTCAGCCCAGCTGAGTTGAGCTCCCAGCCTCACCTAGCGCCCATCACCAGGGCGCACACAAGAGCTTGGAGAAGCACTGTGTGATACTGTTTTGAAATGTCCAACTGTGCTAGTGCTGGGTTCTTACTACAGGAATCAGAACTGCTAGCCAACAACCTAGGGTGGAAAGCTGCTGTCAAGATGCTTGGAAGCTGTGTTATAGACCTGTGAAATTATTGCCTGTTGTGTGCCAGGTACTATCTTCTGTTCTTCTGATCTACTGGAGCGAAACAGCAATATAAACTGTCAGGCATAAAAAAGGCTTAGTCCTTGGTGGGTTCTTCGTCATCCTAATCAATAGACAATTAGCAGGTATTATTTTCCCCGTATTTCAGGCCCAAAGGGTCCTAGGATATATCTGTAGCCCTAACACTCTTCTCCTGTCTCTTGGCCATCATCTGTACCTAGAAAGACTTGTCTCCATTTTCCTCTGTTCATTTTTCAGATGCGGAACTAATATGTCTCAGGATAGCCCACTGCCAAGCAAAATTTCCCCACTAGCATAGGATGATGGAGTTCATTCTTTACCCTGACCAACTCTCAGAAGATAATTTGTGACTTCGTCCTCTATAATAACTTAGCAAAAAGGGTTCTCTTTTCCTATACTAAGATAACCATTTCTAGAAACCAGGTATGGTGGCTCACACCTACAATCCATGCACTTGGGAGGTTGAGGTAGAAGGATTGTTATGAGAGTTCAAGGCCAGCTAGGCTAACCTAAGACTATAGGGCAGGCCCCCACTGAAAAGGAAGAAAAGAAGAAGAAAAAAAGACAGATGGATGCTCACAGATATTCCTGGTCATGATAATGGAGGCCTACTTACAGTGTCAGATTGTGAGGCTGACGCAGGAGGATGCCAAGTTTAAGGCCATCGTGGGCTATGCGGAGAGACCCTAATCTCAAAACAAAACAAATCAAACCACAAGCAGGTTGAACAGATTTTGCAAGAGTTATAGGGTAGTCCAAGAGGATCTTTTCCAGAACAGGTTTTGGTGTTGGGGAACTGGAAGAACAATGGTGCCTCTCTGTAGTGGGGTGGAGGGAGGGGTTGGGTTACTGTGGGCGGGGCTCAGTCGGCTGAGATGATAATGGAAGGTGGTTGGTTAGGGAAGAGATGTGGGCTGGAGACACAAAACTTTGGCGTCATCAACCTATAGATAATAGAACCACACCTAAGGAACAAGTGTAGACATAAAGAGACACAGGGACCACAGCCTCAGGACCTCACCAACAAACGGAGATGAAGAGAGGCAGTCAGAAAAAGAGGCCAGAGGAGCGGTCAGGAAGCCAATTGATGAGAAGTACATTTTGTATGATTGTAACCAAATGTCATACTACTCAGTCTGTTTTCTCATCGATGAATCGGAGACAGCAACCCCTATTTCATGGCATATACTGGTTAACAACAAACTCTTCAAACACAGGAGTAGCTAGAATTAGCATTCCCTGTCTCTAAGGTTCTCACCACCTTCAAGGATAAATGGGTTGGAGGCCTGGGGATCAAGGCTTCAAGTGCTTAAGTCTCCCTGGCATTCCAGCTTCCACCTTCAGTTCAACAAGGGGTAAAGGAGCTCGTAGTGACAAAATGTTTAGGAGCCCGAGTTCCACAGCTCATCAGCTGGGAGATCTTACAGGCATTCGTTCCTATTCACTCCAAGGCACTGAAATCTTTGTTTACTATGTATTTTGGGCTGGCTCCAAACTCTGGCTCTTCCTGCCTCAACCAGAGTCTGAGATTACAGGTGTGCAGGACCGCGCCTAGATTCCAGTACTCTGTCAAATGGGGATTGTGTTCCAGTGCAGTGTACAACGGGCTGTTCAGTAGGCAGGCTTGGGGATGAATGAAGCTTTCTGCCAGCCTCATCCCCACAAGCATGTGTCTTCTCCATGTGGCATGCACTAGAGGCCCTGTTGCACCTAGAACCAAGTTGGGCAGGTTCCTGAAGTCCCCCAATCCGGCAAACACTAAAGTGGGAGTAAGAATAAAGCAAGTTGGCCACTTCCCTAGCAGGACTCTCAAGGTGCCACTCCTCCTTCTTAGCCCCTCATAGGCAAGACCCAGCTAAGGAAAGAGGATCTTTGGAACGCCCCAGAGAATGCGTCCGCTGGCCTCGCGGGGCGTCGAAGCCGGTTTCCTAGACGACCTTTCTCCACTCCAGTTTCTCACTGTCCCAAGGCTACCTGTAGCCAGTCCTCTTGGCCTCACTAGCTGCTGTTCCAGGCCCATACCCGAGTCATTGGGTACGCCAAGAAGTGGTGAGCAGCTCGTTGAACAAGAAGGCACGGTTGAGAGAGACTTAAGCTCCACGAGGAACGCTAGGAAGAAAAGCTGAGCGCCGCTGGGCATGGGATGCCGGCTCAACCCCAGGCAGCAGTCGGGTTGGCGGAGCGCCACGTTTAGTCCCCAAGTGTCGCGGCGCCCTGCAACCCGACCTCCCGAGGGCCCGCCCCTTCGTGCCTGCCCCCAAGCCCCGCCCTCCCTCAGCTGCCAGAAAAACCCGGCTGAAGGTTCCGCCCCTCGGTCCCCTCTCAGAGCCTTGTCCCTCAAGCCCCGCCCCTCTCCAAAAGACCCGCTTTGCGGCCCCACCCCTTAGACCCCGCCCCCTCGGGTTCTGCCAACAGCCTTCGGAAAGCCCGGTTGAGGCCCCGCCCCCGGACGAGGCCACGCCCCTGCCCATCCGCGCCTGTGGTTCCCGCTGATCTCTCCAAAGTTCCGCGGCCAGGGGTGTCGGCTTTCTGCCGCCGGCGGCCGGTGCTGCGCTAGGTCCTAGCCCCCCCGCCCCCGGCCCCTCCTTCGAGCGCTGTGGTCGGGTAGCGCCTGGCGGGCGGCCTGCGGGCGGGCCGTCCTCTCAGCCGTAGCCCACCCCCCTCTTAAAGCCGCGGCGGGAAGATGAGGTTTCGTGATCCGTTCCTGGGCGGCAGCGCCGCGATGCCGGGCGCGACCCTGCAGCGGGCCTGCCGCCTGCTCGTGGCCGTCTGCGCGCTGCACCTCGGCGTCACCCTCGTCTATTACCTCTCTGGCCGCGATCTGAGCCGCCTGCCCCAGTGGGTCGGAGTCTCCTCTACCCTGCAGGGCAGCACGAACGGCGCGGCCGCGAGCAAGCAGCCCCCGGGAGAGCACCGGCCCCGGGGCGCGCGGCCGCCGCCTCCTTTAGGCGTCTCCCCGAAGCCTCGCCCGGGTCCCGACTCTAGCCCTGGTGCAGCTTCTGGTCCCGGCCTGAAGAGCAACTTGACTTCGGTGCCAGTGCCCACCACCACTGGACTGTTGTCGCTGCCTGCTTGCCCTGAGGAGTCCCCGCTGCTCGGTAAGACCTAGGATCCGAGGACACGGACTCCTCGGATTTCCTCAGTAGGGTTCCAGGGATATTATCCTAAGATCTCTTTCAGGACTGCCAGCCACCAGGTTTTGATCAGAGTGCTTAAATCCCCAAGACGGGCTTAATCCTCTTTGGGATGACCCGAAGAGAGGTTGGCTGGTGTCTCCAGAGGCTGGGGCCCTGTTGGGAAGCCCGCAGGCTCTTCTGGCCCCAGCACCAGACAAGGCCCTGGAGACACCCTTGTTCTGGCCCAGGACTCAGGACGTTTGAAGTTGGGGTCAGTTTAGGGTAGACTGAAAAAGGCTGCTCTGCAACCTACCCTACCTATAGCAACACCGGTAGCAGCTTCTACGGTTTGAGGACAAGACCCACAGAGAGCAAACCACCTCTTTCCCCACCACCCTCCACTCCGCCTTTGAACCAGCGACTTAACTTTCTCTTTAAGGTTTCTTTCTGGTAAATGGAGATAATAAACCACATCTGTTTATGGAGTTGTTTTGAAGGGGTAAATGAAACATTGTAACTAAGAGTTTAAATCATGAGGATGAACTCTTAGAAAGTTGCTACAGTTGTGGGATTTCGTCCTGTTTGTAGGTGCTGAACCAAGGGGCCTTCTGTCTTCCACCCCCAAGTTCCTCCTGAAGTTTCCTCTTAATCATTAAGTGAGCAGGGCCCTCTCCAGGGGCAGAGGGCCTGTGTGCTCAGGGGACTAGAGGGCTAAAATTAACCGGATCAATGGGGGCTGCACTTTCCTGGCATGACTTGCCCAGCTGATCTGAACCCTGGCCTTCACCGGGCAGGGGGCAAGTAAATGAGTTTGTGTTCCTAGTACTAGGAGACTGGCCCAGCGTAGAACTTTGACCAGAGATCACAGGCTGTGCCAGGTTTTAGAGAATGCTGCTTAGGGTGAATCCCATGTCTCCACAGACAGGCAGGCAGCATGCTAATGGCTCTGTCTCGTTCTGGGAAAGCCTTGGCCAAGCAGGCCTTCCTATAGGCTGTTGCTCAACATCTCTGATAATTACTTCAATATTTTCTCATCAAGTTTGGGAGGAACCTCTTGGAATTGGCCGAACATGAGCAGAAAATCAGATTCCTTTGGACTTGGTTGTTAACCTGGGAAATAGGAATAGTTTTGTGGAAAGTGAAGTAGAATCAAGCATATTATAGTGATTCTTCCTATTGTATAAAGTGGACTTGTCTGTGCTTACCTCACAGGGTTTTTTGGGTTTTTTTGGACTAATTGAGATTGTTTACAAAGTAGGCACTCAGTGTAAGATAGCAAATAATCAACAATACAGTTTAAGGATTTGAAGTGGCGATTTCTTAGATCTCCACAGAGATGGCGCTGAACAACATAGAAGAGGAGGAAGAGACTGAGGCCCCACACCACAGAATGTCCTGGGCCTTTTGATTTTGTTTTTGGTTGTTGCCTGAGCATCATGCAGAAAAAAAAAAAAAGACAAATTAATTAGTAAAATGCCCCAAAGCCAGGGACATAGCTCAGTTGGTGGAGTGCTTGTCTAGCCTGCTCGAAGCCTTGGGTATAAAACCGAGCATACACCAAACCCTGTCACAAAGAGAAAACCAGGTACCCAAGTTTATAGTTGTTCGGAGTGTAGGGTTCTTCCTGCTGAACTATGAAGGACTGTGGTAACTGTAGTTCTGCTCAGTTTGGTTTGGTAATGTGGGTTGCTAAATTGGTCCTGAAATAGGCAGCTCGAAAGGACCTTACTGAGAGAGATCCTTTTAGACTGTGGAGGCAGAGGCCTAGACCTCTTCTAGCCTGGCTACCTTCATGTGACTTGCATGGGACTGATGTTTAGGTTTCTGCTGAGGCCATGATCGCAGAAACAAAGGTAGAAGGTTAGGTTTTGCTTTGTTTTGTTTTTTTAATTTGAACCCTTAGATTTGAAAGCTTAGGTGCAGTTTTTGGAGGGCAGTTCTTTGTCAGGAGGAATTTTAAGAAAGTTTTAAGTGTATTCGGAACTCTCTCTCTCTCTCTCTCTCTCTCTCTCTCTCTCTCTCTCTCTCTCTCCTCTCTCTCTCTCTGTGTGTGTGTGTGTGTGTGTGTTGGGTGTCCAGCCCATCTGTTCCACCAGGCAGGTGTCAGCCAAAGCCCTCAGCCGTGGTTTTGAGGTTGGTGGGAGAAAACATCCCTGGGGGTTAGCATGGTGGCCTTTTCACTATTCACACTTTCTTCCCCTAACTTTCCTCTGCTTTCTAATGTCCAGCGGTATAAGACAGATGCTAAGATCTTTTTTCAGTTGATAGCTGGTGATTTTGAGGTGGTTAGGGACCAGATCAGGCTGCCGATGGGTTGCTGTTAGATCTGTTTTTGGTTTGTCAGAATATTTGAATGGACTTTAGATAGACTGAGTTTGGAATAGTGCTTAGGCAATATGTGTGACCGGGGCAGACTGTATTGTTTGCAGTACTAGTGGTTGTGGTGGTGGGGCTCCTGTCTCCTGTGGGGCTTTGTTAGTTTCTTGCTATCTGTCCCATCCTTCCCCACTCCAGTGTGGGCTGCAAGGGTCAGCTGGCCTGGCCTGAGAAGTTCTTCTGTTTACCCAGAGAACTCTAGTTATTTCAGGCTTTTTCTTTAGCCCTGTGACAGGCCTCCAGGTAAGTGTCACTGTGTACTCTACTGGCTGTAGCAGTGAGCTCTCCTTTCTGGCCCTCTTGAATGTTTGCCCGAGATGAGGGGAGGCAGAGCCTTGTGGTTCTTTCCCGGAATGTTTATCTTTTTCCAGAAGGTTTTATCTGCTCATGTTTGGCACAGCTCAACAAGATTTGACTGGCTGTGGCACAGGCATTTTGGGTGTGGTGTTGGTGGAAAGGGGGAACACCATATCAGGCTGGATTGATTTGGGGAAGCAGGGCTGGCTGGCTCAGCTGGGGTCTGGAACAGATAGTACAGGTTTTTCAAGGGGGGCAGTGAGTTCTGGGCAACTTAAACCTCAGAGGCTCCTTTTGCCTAACTGTGCTTTCAGGAGATACTCTTCATTCATTCAAAGGGAAGATGTGTGTGTGTATTGCTTTTATTTCTTGGTGTATGCGTGTGTGTATATGTAGACCCAAATGCCATGGTGTGAGTGTGGAGCTCAGAGGTTTCAGGGATGGAACACATGTTGTCAGGCTTGGGGTGGCAAGTACCTTTTACCTGCTGAGCCCATCTTGCTGGCCCAGGATTCTTATCTAGAAGCAAACAGCCCTGTTCGAGTCCTTGCTCATTAGCCAGTCTCCCTGGCTTTTGGGGGTTACTTTTAGCTGAGCCTCTGCCAGGGATTGTGATGTTGAAGATGAAGTGCTCGCTAGGTCTCTGCTGGGGCTCTTGGCTCTCAGTCGTTCCTCTTTATCATGCTGCTGTCTTCACCTATTTGTGCACGTGCAGACCCAAGCAGGCTGATTAGAACAGTCTGTACTGTGAGGCTCGGAAGAGGGCTCTCCTTGACCTACCCATTCTGGGATGGCTCCTGGGACTCCATCACCCTCTGATTTAGGGTGGAATCTCATCCTGGGTCTTAAAGGAGGTACAGAGATCCTCACTTGGATGCAGGTCTTGCAGCTTTAACTTTGGGTAACTAGCCCTTTAAGCCAGTTTGTCTTGCTGCTTTTCTCTGGAGGCAATAATTTATTGATTCCACACAGATCCTATTGTCTTTATCTAACAGTCATATTGGACATACCCTTACCTACCCGGGGCAGAGATGTACATTCCAGGAAAGGTGTTACAAGGCCTCAGCTCTTCCCAACTCAGTCAGATAGCCATAAAATGGAGACCTGATTGCCAAGGTCAAGTACTCTCCATGACAGTCTGGGTCTTTTTCGTGGTGAAACCTGTTAATTTCTTCTAAATAGCAATATGGCAGGAGAAGTGATACCTGCCTGTTATTTATTCTACACTTGCTAGGGGTGTGGCTAAGTGGTTGCATATACAAGGCCTTGGGCTTAATCCCAGCACTGGGGAAAAATATCCTAGGTTCCGAACAAGTGTGGGAACTACCCATAGCAGAAGAGCAGGTAGACATTCCTTGGGACATGAAAAACAGGAGCCAAATGTGGGATTGGCTTTAAACCATAGTTTCTTGGCTTAGCATCCCTGGAGAGGAGTCTGGTATTCATGCCTCAGGTTAATGCCTAGAGAGACTAGTTCAGAGGACCAGGAGTTGTCTTGATATATTCTGGAGATTGGAGAGAAGATCCTTCTAAGATGTGCTTGTGCATCCCTCCCTCTGAAAGGTCTTACACAGATGTCTGGATGACTGTGGTAACGTCACTCACTTACAGTGTGTACTGCGTGGAGCTAGAACTATGAAGAAGACAAAATGTCTTCCTTGTAGCAATTTGCAGTTTAGGCAAGAGAGACTTAATTATTGTACTGGTGTCTCTGAACACACCATGTGTGTATGTGCGCGCGCGCGCGTGTGTGTGCGTACGCACGATCTCATGTTCCTTTCTCTAATATAATAATATCCTACCTTCCTTTCATTCAGGAAGAAACTCAGGCTTGATGTCACAGTTCTTCCGTCCTGGTTTTATTTGATTGTGTGAAAATTTTCCTTTTCTTTCCAAAGCCGTACATTAGCTCTGCTGGGTAATCTTCACTTGCTGCTTTGTAATGATTATAATGAGATATCAACAGCCATCTGCCTGGGTATTATGGTCTTTGAGTGGCAGCGGGGTAGGGATTTCCAGGCTAATTTAGGGGTTGAGGATGATGGGGCAGTTGGTGCCAAGTCGGCCGGAGCCCTCCCACAGCTTCTGCCCTGGGACCGTTCAGACTTTGGAAGCACAGTAAGCAGGATCGTCTTGGGCTCAGTGGGCTAGGGGTCTCTGGGAGAGCTACCTAGTTATCTTTTTGGTCAAACCTGGTGATTCCTTCGTGTTCCAGTTATTTAATTTACAGCCTCGGTTCCTTGTACCCATTCTTTGTTCTCTTTTGTTCCTGCCAAGGGAGACTGAAATTCTGCTTGACTTAATGTCCATTTGGAATTTGCATGGTTTATAATGCAGTGGCGTGGTAATTTTTTTTATAAGAAAAAAAATTTGTGTGTGTGTGTGTGTGTGTGTGTGTGTGTGTGTGTGTGTGTGCATGCTGGCCATGGTACTCTTGTAGAGGTCACAGGATAATTCCAGGCATTAGTAGTCCTGCCTTTCACCTTGTTTGAATCAGGATTTCTTCTCTGCTGCTCAGTACAGCAGAGGTACCTGTCCATGAGCTGTTCAGAATTCTCCTATCTTCACCTCCCAATGTCCCTGCAAGAGCACTGGGAATATAGACATGCTATGGTCTGGCTTTTACATGGGGATTCAAATTCAGGGTCTTGTTATTTCACAGCAAGGACTTTACCCACTGGACCATCTTCCCTTGAGCTCTGGAGTGGTCTTAGGACAGACTTCCCCTTTGGTCCAAATCGTTTGAGACTCTGGCACTGTGGTGATTTTACATTTGATTCCGCCGTACATGGTATGCTCCCTGAGCCAGCGTCCAGAACCCTGCAACTTCACGAACTTCATAGAGCTTGCCTTCCTGTCTCTAAACTGGGCAAAGTCTCCTGAAAGCTGGCTGTAGCTGTGACTGAAAAGCCTTAGTTGTGAGGCCTTGTTTGTCTGGGACTGTGCCGGGTGAGATGAGGGGGCCATTGCCCTGAGGAGAGTGCTCTCAAAAGCCTTTTCTGAAAGCTTTCTAGGTTAGAGGCCTGTAGTGGTTTGGCCTGAGGTAGTTCTAGGTGAATGTGGCCTAAAGGGATTGGTCACTAGAAGACAGAGGGTGAGTCACATGCTCAGGCTCAGGTCCCATGTTTCAGTTTGGCCTCAGCCCTCCACTTCCTTATACAAATGAGGGCCAGGGGCTGTGTCATTTATTGGGTGTTGCTGAATTCTGTGGCAGTGATTTTAAGTATGTCCTGGGTATGTTGTGTAACTATAATGAGTTGCCTCATAGGTATCAGGACAAAGGCTGTAGGTCTTGTGTTTGCCTTTTTCTTTGTGAGGGTGTTAGTAATCTTAATTTTTGTGGAAAATAATATGGGGTGGGAGGGTATAACTCAGGGTAGAACACTTGTAGGAAGTCCTGGGTTTGATGATCATCAACTCTGAAAACTTACAAGCGAAAACCACATTCTTTTCATCTAAGATAAATGTGCCCTCCTGTTTTCTGCTAGTCTTCCCTTCTTGCATGTTTAAGAAAAGAATACAGCTGATAACTTGATCCTGGATTGTTTTGCTTTGTTTTATTATTTTTTTTTATTTGACTTTATTTGACAATGTCTTGCAAGGTAGCCTAGGATTTTTAACTCCTGCCTCGAGTTGCCCGGGAGTAGGACCCCAGTTAATGGTGGCACCATACTCAGTGTACTGGCAGGTTTTATGTCACTTGACACATACTTGAGTCATTTGGGAAGAGGGAACTGCAAGTGAGAAAGTGCTTCCACTAGCTTAGCCTGTGAGTAAGCTTGGGTTGCATTTTCTTGATGACTGATCTATGTGGACCCAGTCGATTGTGGGTGTGGATGCTACCACCCCTGGACAGGTTGTCCTAGGTGCTTGCTATAAGAAAGCTGCCCAGCAAGCCATGAGGGAGGAACAAGCCAGTATGCAGCCTCTCTCCATGGCTTCTGCTTCACTTCTAAGATGAAATAAGCCCTTTCTACTCCAACTTGCTTTTGGTCGTGGTCTTTATCAAGCTATAGGAATCCTAACTAAGACACCCAGTATGGCTGGAGTCTTTACAGGAGGAATCGACTGATAGGGATTCATGTAGGTAGCTGGTGATCGTCCTTTTTCATTTAAGGTTCTGTTACAATCTTGTTCCTGCATCTTAAAAATAAAAATAACAAAGGTGGGATGGGGATGTAATTCAGTGGAAGGGTGATTGCTAGCAGGTGTGAGGCCTGAGGCTTGATCCCAGCACTCTGAGAAAATAATAAAACTAACCAATAAATCACAAGAGCGGTGTCCTCTTGGTCAGCAGCGTATGCCATAACTTTCTTATCACTCGGCTGTTAGACACATAAATGTGGATTTTGTTTTCCTGGTGATGTAGTGAGCCTTGTGCACAAAGTTGTCCTTTTTTTTTTTTTTTTTTTTTTTTTTTTTTTTTTTTGGGGGGGGGGGTGGTATCTGTAGAACCTTTTCCAAAAGAGAGAGAAAAAGAATGAATTCTTTTTGAGAAGCACTAGGTTTCAAGCCTACTTACAAAGGGTTAAGTGCATTGCGAAATTACAGGTTTGCATGGTGCTGTCAAATGACTATCACTTATGTGGAATGATATGTCTAGAATTCTAATCAAAAGGAGAATAGGTGGAAGGAGTGCCTGGGGTAGAGCCAGAGTACAGCCCCAAGCAGATCTTTAGATCTGTCTGAGCAGAGATCTGCTGTAAATAAAACCCCTTGGAGATGGTGCTTCTTCAGTAAACTTCTCTAGTTGTTTCCTTAGCTGCCAAATCCCTGGATAGCTTTATATAGCCTAATATGGCTCCAGAGCTGAGTGCTGGGTGCACACTAGTGGGCTAACCCAGTGCTACTGACATCATCAAGATGTGACACAGAGGAGAGGTGGGAAATGAGCCAGCAAATCGGATTCTGAAACACAGCACATTCTTTCTCTACTACCACATGCTCCTGAGTCCCAGGGAGGGGCTGTGGAGTGAGAATCTTTTGCGTTTCCGGGAATTCTCTTAAGGGAAAAGCCTGAGAGAGCAACAGAGGCTGGCTTTCTATGCGGACTTGGAGGATTGCGTCAATAAAGCCTCAGGCTGCTGTTGCCTGGTTGTTCCCAAGGAGTGTATTTTGAAGTGACTCCATTTTGAATGTCATCAGCGGAGCTAGCTTCTCCTCTGAGGGAATGTTGGGTGTGGAGAATCTGCTGGGGTCATTTGGCACCGAGTCTTGGAAGTTAGAGCAAGGTTGCATTGAAAGGAAGGGGCAGGATTCTGCCAGACCAGCTTGACTCATGCAATGTCAGGGTCAGGCTCCTTCCTGCCCTTCCATATGGGCCTGGAGGGGCCTGGCAGGGGCTTCAGTAAATGCTTGGCCCAATGACAGAGTTCATTCTAAAAATGTCTTTAACATTTTCTTTAAAAGTTCCTTCCTGTTTTGCATAATGTCCTTTTGCCTTTGACATCCTGAAAGCACAGAGCTGCTATTGGTGTGACAAAACACCCACAGCTTGAAAAATAAAAGAAAGACAGACAGGCAGACTTTTAAGGGAGAGCAGAGAAGCTGACTTTTGTATTAGGCAAGCATGGGGACGTGGCCTGGGGCCTCTTACGTTCAGGTAAACACTAAGCAGCCTGAGCAGAGGCCCTGCTGGCCGGCATACTTAGAAAGACCCCAAGGAAGAGGACAGACATGGACTCATTTGCTTATACAGCGGATTTTTGATGAGAAACTATATTATATGAAGTGTAAGAGGTAGACACAAACAAGGCCCAGGCCTCTGTTATAGAAGAGTCCCTTCACCATGGGTGAATCTTGGCCTGCCAGATCCAGAAGCCTTGATGTTCAGAGGCCTGAGGGGCAGAGTGAAATGGGTGGTCTGGACTAGGGCCAGCGTCAGAAACCAAGGGCCCCTTACACGCACTGATTCTGGCAACCCCATCTCAGCCTGTCTGAACACTCTCCCGTGTTGTGGTGGGCTGGGGTCTATGGCTGGAAATAGCCCATGATTTCTTCTAGTTGCTATCACACAGCCAACTCTCCAGCTGTTGCCTCCAGTTACCCATAGGGTAGTGAGGAGAGGAAGCTAAGGCGGAGGGAGGATGGTGAAAGAGAGGCGGTGCTGCACTTGAGGCTGTGAGGGGCAGGGCTAGAAGTTGTGAAGGAGGGAGTTTCCCCGGAGTTCGCAGAACCGGTGCATTGTCTGTAGAGGGCAGAGGCATGCCTGGAACACCAGTGGATTGCGAGTTCTTCTTGTGTGTTAGACCAATGTAGACTCCTTTCTGAAGTTCAAGTGGACTGTCTTTCTCTCCTTCCTAAATTCTAGTGTGGGGTGTGTGTACAGACAGTAGCCATAGCTGCAGTCTGAAAGGCCTCAAGACATTCCTTGTGACGCTCACCGCCCACTGCTTCCAGAGCTTTTGTGGTGAGGCGTCTCCTGAGGAGTTTGTCCACACTATCACATAGGCATGTTGATTGTATCAGGTGCATGACAGACTGTAAGAAATGGAGCAAGGAGCCCAGAGAGATGGCTCAGCGATCAGGCATGCCCTGCTCTACCAGAGGACCTGAGTTTGGTCCACAGCCACCTGTAGCTCCAGCTCCTGGGATCTGATGCTCTCCTGACCACTAAGGACACTTGCAGACATAGTCTACACTCACACAGACACACGGACTGAAAAAAACCAAGTGAGGAATGTCCCTGTCATACTTGGTAGCTGTGAGATGTGAGAAGGTTGTTGCTGACTCTGGGCCTCAGTGTTCTTACATATGAAATGGGGATGATAATAGTATCTAATTAAGAGATGAGAGGTTTAGGGAGTGGCCATGAAATGGCTTAAAATACTGTCTAGGACATGTGAAGCTCTGGTTATTTTATTCTATATAGTCTCTTGAGGATACCTGAGGCCACAAAAATTGTACTGAAACCCATTTGACCATGTTAAGTCAAGCATAGTAAGAGACAATAGCAGTAAAAATGGAGCAATTTTATAATTGTTACCAGTATGCTATAATACAAGTTATTTAAGAATGGTGAATTGCTTCTGGAATTTCCCATGCAGTATTTTCAGACAGTGGCTATGAGTGGAATGGGATGGGCAACTGAACAAGGCAGGGACAATGCTGACTCTGGGTTCTGATGAATTTCTCCCTAGTCAGGTGCCAGGAATTGAACTGGGAGACTTGTGTATTCCAGACAAGCACACCTGTAGCCCCACCTCCAGTGTGTGTGTGTGTGTGTGTGTGTGTGTGTGTGTGTGTGTGTGTGTGTGTGTGTATGTGTGTCTGTGTGTTTTTGTATGTGTGTCTCTGTATCTGTGTGTGTTTGTGTGTATGTGTCTGTGCATCTGTGTGTGCTTACATCCACGTGTGGAGTCTAGAGATCAGTGTCCTAAGTCTTCCTCAGTAGTTCCCACCTTAGTTTTCGAGAAGGTCTCTCATTACCTCTGGAGCTTGCTGGCTGGTCAGGCGAGCAAGCTATGGGATCCACTTATTTCATTCTTCCCAGCACTGAGGTTAGACGTGCCACCACGCCTGACTTTTATACGATGCTGTAGATCGTATAAAACTAAACTCGGATTTTCAAGCTTGCAGAGCAAGCACTTTGCCCACTGAGCTGGTCCAGTCTGTTACCTTCCAAAGTGTAATGTTACCTGTAATTAACCTGATTATCTTTTATTGTGGCTGCCTAGTATCTTTTTAGCTTTTTAAGATTTTTTTTTAATTTAATTTAATTTTTTTAAGGCAGGTTTCTCTGGGTAGCCCTGGCTGTCCTGGAACTTACTTGCTTTAAACCAGGCTGGCCTCGAACTCAGATCCACCCGCCTTTAGTGCCATTACCACCAGGCTTAACTTTTTAATTTAAAAATTTTCTCGTACTATATACTCTGGTTTTCACGGTGTCATCCAGCTAGGCTGACCTGAAATTCACAATCCTCCGGCCTTAGCCTCATGCCTGTTTATTGACCTTACTGCTCTGGCCTCAGCATCATGCCTGTTTACTGACCTTACTGCTCTGGCCTCAGCCTCCTGCCTGTTTACTGACCTTACTACTGATCCCTTAGTGTTCTTCATTCTGGGCTTCCCTGCCATGATCTTGAACAGATTTTGCAGGGCACGGCTCTTAATTTCAGTTGAATCACTTCCTTGGGATAAATTCTTGGACAGAATCTGCAGGCCGGATATGGCCACCTTGATGACATGGGTTCAAGCTGCCACATTGCTCTGGTAGACTTCAGAGACTCTAAAATGTGAAATTCCTGGCTTCTAAAGAATGTGAAGCTAAAGAGAGTGTTGAACCTATCTTGAGCCACATGTGAACATCTCTAGTCTCTGACTCCCTCCCTCCCTCTCATCCTCTTTTCTTCTCTCTCTTTCCCTTCCCAGTCCCTCCCTCCCCTGTGTGTGTGATTTCCCAAGTGAGACATTCCTGACAGTAATTCCCTCTATGCTGTTCCTGCCCAGGTACTCCGTATTCTAAAAAGGAGTCTGTTGATTCTTTGTACTCCTTAAGTAGAGATGGTTTATACAAATTCCGAATGACCTTTCCTCCTTCTATCTATAAAGCCAGTCCTGTAGAAGAGGATCGGATGTTGGCTATAAAAACCTGACTTTAAAATGATATTGATCTAAACCTCTGTGAGTTGGTTGCTGGTAACACACTTGCATGCAGCCAGCCATAGATACTGTTATTAATAGCTTCCGATAGACTAACCTGAATGCTTGGTCATTTAACCTGAGTGGACAAATTGCCATATAACAGCTCAGGTATACAGAATCTAAGAACAGTGCCCCAGTCAAATAAGTTGTTGCAGTTTCCTAAAGTCTGCAAATATAAAGGGCTAGTATTTTCCTTGCACATGCCTTCTGTTTGGAGATTGAATTCAGTACCTCATGCATGTCAGGACAGACCTTTTTGGGAGACTAATAAAACATGCCTAATTGCATACATGGTAAAGTGATTAGAGACAGTGATTTCTAATGACCCCAAGTTTATAGAACCAGGAGATGAGACTATTCTCAACTTAGAAGGGACACTGTTTTTCTCTTCTAGTGTCTTCTGGTATCTTCTACTAAATTCACAGTTCCCTTCTGACTTAATAGGGCACGCTGGGTTCATTGAAACAGAACAAAGTTGGTTTTTACCTTGTGTGAAATGGGATCCCATCTTTCCTTGGAGTGTTGACAAGAGGACTCAGTGACATGAGACATATAATCAATATAGTTCCTTGGGCACAGGAAATGTGTGTGCACTGAGTTCCTTAGGCTGGCCCAGTAAAGTCATTTCCAAGTAGAGAGATGTGAAACTGTGCCAAAGCTTAGAAACGTGGAAAGCGCAGAGTTGGCGTCTCCTGCCCTAGTGTGGACAGACCTACTCCAGGCCACAAGAAGAAAGGCTTCCTTTTATTGAATCCACACTGGGAGCATCCCTAGAGCGTGTGCTTCCTCCATGTGGTAGGTGTGCCGGGTATTTGTGGCTGAATACGCAGCCGTTTCTAGGTAAATCCAGTTTGTCAGTATTCAGACCACACCAGTTGAATGTTTTGAGAAGAAGCCAGAAGGAAGTGTTGGGTGTTCTGTGGAGAGGTGAGAAGATATGTTGTTAAAATTAAGAAATGGCTTGGAGAGATGTCTCAACAGTTAAGAGCACTGGCTCCTCTTGCAGAAGACCCTGGTTTGATTCCCAGAACCCACATGGTAGTTCAAAACCATCTGAAAACTACAGTTCCAGGAGATCTGAAGCCATCTTCTGACTTCTTGGGGCATCAGGCATACACATAGTGCACATATGTACTTACAGGTAAAACATTCATATACATCAAAAAACAAATCTTTAAAAATTAAAAAAAAATTAAAATGGAGAATTCTACAGAGAAACCTTATCTTGAAACAAAAAATGGAGAATAACTATAAGTACCATCAGTTAGGTTGTACATCTGGAATGTTGATAGAATACCTAAGGCATAGGCCTGGGATAGCCTTCTGTGTTGTACATGGGGGCTGGAAGTGAAATCCAGGACGCCCAGTTCAGAAGTCAGTTCTCTTGCTAATGGACTGTGTGTGTAATCTCTGGGTCTCAGTTTAACATGAGACAAAATGGAAGGTTTGCTTGAATGCTCATTGGAATATCTTCCTACCTGCTGTTGCTAGTGTAGCCGTGGTTAGCTAAGAGGCTTCATTGTAAGATACTGGGGTGCTTCCTAGTGCCACCTTGTAAAGCGGGGAGCGTTGTTAGTGGGCCTGAGAGAACTAGATTGAGTCTTAACTGGAGAAACTCACACCGGCCCTGCCCTCACCTGATGTTGCCATTTACAAATTCTCACTTGAGAGCTGTGTACTTGAGTTACAAGATCTCGATCTCTGTCTTACACACGCGCACACCACACCACACCACACACATACTCCATGTAAATTTATGATGGTGCTGGGTTGCGATCATAGCTCTCTGTGGTTGCTTTGGCAGACACATCTGCTTAGACTCATCTGGTGAACCCGGTGTCTAAACAGGAAGGCAGAAGCTACAGATCAATTGATAAGTGGGTCGGTGTGAAAACCTAGTTGGTGGGAGCCGTTCTGAGTATGGAGTCCTGGACTTGGACCACAGCTGCATCACCCATGCACGACCTCATCTTTGTTCAGCATTCCCTACATGTCAGGCATGGGGGAGAGTTCATGAACACCCGCGGCAGCTCATTTTCTTGCTTAGTTGTCCTGACTAGAACCTCTGTTATCATACTGAGTAGATATGGCACAAGAGGGTATCCTTTTGTTCTTCCTGAGTGGGGAAAGACTCATGTTTCCACTGTTAAGAACTGTGCTGGGAAGCCGGGTTTCCATGGCACGCCTTTAATCCCAGCACTGAAGAGGCGGAGACAGAGAGATATCTGTGAGTCTTCATTGTGAGATCCTGTCTCAAATAAACAGTCAACAACAAAAACAAAGAATTGTGTTAGGGGCTGGCAAGATGGCTTAGCGGGTAAAGGTGCTTGCCACAAGCCTTTTACACACACACACACACACACACACACACACACACACACACACACACACACACACGATAAAATAAATGTTAAAAAAATAAAAAAGAATGGTGAAGCCTCTCCGTTCCTAGTCTGGCAAGTGTTTTTATCATTGAAAGGCTGTGGGTTTTGACAGTGCTTGTTAATCATGTGGCTTTGTTTTGGTTTTGGGTTTTTGTTTGTTTTTTGTTTTCCCTTTTTGGTCCATTCTGTTGATGTAATGCATTTTTCATGTTGAGTGATTTTTAGCTATTAAGGCAACCTTGTATGCCCAGGGTGAATATTACTTGGTCACGGTATTCAGTGTGCTTATTTTTTGCTTGTTTGATATTGATAGTATGTTGTTTTAGTTTTTTAATTATAAGAGATTTGTCTGTAGTTTTCTTTCCTTGTGACACCTTTGTCTGGTTTTTTATGAAGATAATAACGCCTCAGAGGACGAGGAGGGGAATATCCCCACCTCTTCTGGTTTTGAAAGACTTGATGTCAGTTTGTCTAACCCTTTTAAGCATCTGGTAGACTTCTCTGGGGAAGCCACCTGGACCTGACTTTCAGTTTATATAGAAAGTCTCACTCATCTTTTAATTTTATCTCTGCCATCTTTCGCTCCACGGGCCTTCTGACTTGTCGTCTTTCGACTGTGACTTCAGGTTATTCTCAGAGTTGGGAAGGGCCTCATCACTCCTAAATTGGCTCCCCAACATTTTAGTGCTTGTCACTGGCACTTGATGGTGGGCAGGATGGCTGCCCAAGTGCTGCGGTTTCCTTCTGTCATATCCATGGGGCCCTTGGAAGTACCAGACTCTGCCAGTCCACCCCATTGGCCAGTGGATCAAAGTTCAGCTGTGAAGTTTTATATTTCCATCAATAGAACTGCATTTCCCTGTAAGGTTTGACGTTCTAGGGAGTCTGGGGAGAAGGAAAATTAGCTCTGGATGTCTATCTCTAAGTGCCAGGCACTGTGGTAAGAGTGTGTGTATTTATAATTATCCCCACCCTTTAGGGGGAAATTAGAGATAGCTACATTTGTAATGGTTCTGATAGCTTAGTATTGCCTGGAATGCATGGTTGGCTGATTGCCCAGATGGCCTGTTAGGCTTTCCACAGTCTAATGTTTGGTCCTAGGAGGAGGGAGAAAGAGGTACACGTAAGTAGCATTGTAGGTCAGGAAATTGCATCAGGGCCCCAGAACTGATGAAAGGACTGACTGATTTAGCAACACAGCTTTCCATACGTATGTGCCAGGATGCTAAGTTGCTGTTTTACTGGAAGAGTGGGAAGAGTAAAGCTGTCAGCAAGTGCTTTAGAGTTCTGGGGATGTGGCTGGGTGCACGACTTTGATTCCAGCACTTGGGAGGTAGAGGCAGGTGGAGATTGCTGTGAGTTTGAGGCCAGCCTAGTCTACAAGCCCTGTATAGTACAGGGATACACAGAGAAATCTGCACCCCCCCCCCCAAAAAAAAAAAAAAAAGAATTCTGAAGATGCAGACAGTCCTACATAGAAAGTCAGAGTTGACTCAGGGACCTGAAGAGTCAAAAGGCAGAGTAGAGAAATAAGTTTGCTCTGGCCAAAGATCGTGTCAGGCTGTCTGTCATGGCTAACATATAACCCAGGCCTGCAGGCCTAGGAGTCAGATGCCTTCCTCCCTCCGCCCCATGGCCCTTGAAGAACACACCCCACTCTATACAGTCACTTTTCTTAGTTTCTTATTTCCCACCCTCTTACCAGCCTTCAGTTCATGGCCCATTATCCTCATTGCTGTACTGATCCAGTCTCTTGCCTTATTTGTTATTGGTTGTATTCTGCCTTTGTTCTCGTTTCCGTCATTGAACCCAACCTAAGCAGCCCCACGCCTGTGTTTGCAGCACACGTGTTTCCACTTGCCACAGAGATCCCACTGGAGTGTGTACATTTGCATTTCTAACTTAAAACCATTGTATTTTTTAGATTGACATGCAGTAAAATTTGTCATATAGTTGTATAGACTCAAACATGCTTATATTTGTGTAAGCACCACCGTAACCCAACTACACAGCCCCCGTTCCAAAGCCCCCATTCCTAGTCAGAGTCTCCCATCTTTAATCCTGGATAGCTCTGTTTTGTTTGAGGTAAGGTCTCACTGTATAGTACACACTGTCCTAGCGCTCATTGTGCGGGCCAGGCTGGCACTGGAGCCTTCCTCCATCCCAGAGCCTTACACATGGTAGGTAAGCGTGTTACCACAGAGCTCCAGCTTTAGAAGACATTGTGTGTGTGCGCACGTGTGTGTGAAAGAGAAAGAGAGTGTGTTGTATGCATGTGAGAGAGTGAGTGTCTGTGTGTATGTGAGAGAGAGAGAGATTGAGAGAGAGAGAACATGTGTCCATGTGTTTTGAGACCAGATCTCTACTGTATGGTCTTGGCTGGTCTAGAATTCATATTGCTTCTCAGTTTCCTGAGTCCTGGCACCACCATGCCTGGCTCCTTATGAAGATTTGTCTGTTGTGCCAATACTGTGGTAAAAAGAAAATCAGAAAGCATGTATTATATTCAGCCTTTCCATCTGGCATGATACCTCAGACTTCCTTTGTGTTTCGACAGAACCCTGTTGAAGGGTACAGTCTGGTTATTTTGTAGAGGTTTCCTCGGGTTTGCTGTTTGTTCGTTTTTATTCCTTTTGTATATTTTGCTTGGGCAGGGTCTCACTATGAAGCCAGGCTAGCCTGATACTTGTGTTCCTCCAGGGCTACTCCCTCAGCCTATTATTATGTAAATATTCTATGATTCCTCCCACTTTTCTCCACTAGATTGTTTTTGAACATCTGTAATTATTTATTCCTGAATCAGTTACTATGGTGGTTGATTTCTTTGTATTTGTTACTTAAAAGATCCCCCCTCATCAATTCTTTTTCTCTACTCTTTGATTTATAGATCAATGCGGAGTACAAATTTAAAAAGTATAATTCTTTTTCAATTATAATATAATTACATTATTTCTCTCATCCCTTTCCTGTCTCCAATATGGCCCCCCACCCCCGCTCTCTTTCAATTCATGGTCTTGTTTTTTTCATTAACTGTTGTTATATACATATGTACATGCATAGATATTCCTAAATACCTAAACAACCCACCAGACTGTTGATTCTTGGTTTTTACTTCATTCTGACGCTTGCCATCCCAGGTTTACCGTGAGCCTTTTCTCCCACTGGCTTACTGTTGTATCCTTTTGATATAGCCTGTTGTTCTTGGAGCACCTTTTCTCAGGAAGGAGTAAGGTATTCCAGGAGGCTGCTCTTTCCTTGACTCTGCCCTGCTACCAGCCATTTCTTCAGTGAGCCTTAGTTCTTTTCAGGAGAGAATATATTTAGAAAACTAGAACTAGCTGCCAGGGATTCACTTTGGGCTTTAGGGTCCACCCCTGTCACCATGTACACACTTAGCCCATTGCTTCCAACTGTCCAGAGACACTCCATGGTATCTACCTACTCTGGTTTTCTCTCCTGTCTTTTCCTTAATGGAGAATATGCGGACTGCTTCTCTCACTGCTTGCCCGGATATCACTGTGTGGAGCATCCTTACACAGGGCATCCTTACACTGAGGTAAGAGATGCGTGCTTCAAGCCCAGCTTTGGGTGGGATCTGAGAATCTGAACTCATGGTCTCTTGCTTGTGCAGTAAATGTTTTAATCCATCGAGCCATCTCCCCAGCCTACCATGCGGTCTTTCTGGGATTGGCAGCTAAAGGGAGGTACACTTTACACAAATCCGGGCTAAGGGGTAAAGGAGTTAAGTCTCTGTGTAGGATTGCACCAAATGAAGAGGGAATTCATTCTTGGATTTCCTCCACAAAGGTGAACACCAAGCTGACTAATCGGGCCATAGGCATTCTTCACCTCCAGCCACAGGCCCTTTTTTTTAGACAGGGTTTCTCTGTGTAGCCCTGGCTGTCCTGGAACTCACTCTGTGGGCCAAGCTCAGAAATCCGCCTGCCTCTGCCTCCCAAGTGCTGGGATTAAAAGCATGTGCCACCACTGCCCGGCTTTATTTATTTATTTATTTATTTATTTATTTATTTATTGGCCAGCCACAGACTCTTGATTCTAGAGCGTAGGGTCTCTGTTTCCAATGCCGGTGGAAACCTTTTTACATTTGAACAGAAGTAAGCTGTCAGTTTACTCTAGTTCTGGAATCTCCAAGAAGTTCCCCTGCACTGTCTTGCTCCTACTGCCACTACTGAATTCAAGAGCCATAACCAACGGTTGCACCTGAACGACTTTAGCTCAGTAGAGTCAAGTACGACCCAGCTTTTATGTTGCCTCCCTCAGCTTACTCCCTGGAACCGGAGACTGAGAATGATTCAGACTCAGAGATAGGGCATAGCATGTGGACAGCAGAGGCAGGCTGTGAGGATCTCCTATCCTCCATGTTGCAGTCTCATGACTGTCAGATCCCTAAATGCTTATTAAAGGCAGGGAGATTGCTCCTGAGCAGCTGTGTCAGCCCCTCTTGTCTTAACTCCCTTTATGTGGAAGAATCGCGGTATCTCTTCTGGCCCTGGGCAGAAGTCTTTAGGGTCTAGTTTGAGGTGGGTTCTGACCCTTCAAGGTGATATAATCTGGTCATAACTTTGTTTCCTTACTGAGATTTCTAAGTCTTAATGCATTTAATGACAGCTCCATGGATTGAATGGCCAAGGCTGAGTTCTTTCTGGTCATTCCACGGCCTGAGTCAGACTTTGAGATTTGGAGATTGGGCTTATTCTCACAGGAAGGAATAGCGTAGGGTGAAGAGCCTGGGTTGTCTGGCTGTGTGAGGCTTCGATGAAGAAAGGCAGTGCATCTCATTAGGCTAGTCTACCCTTTGACACAAACTTAAATTATAGACCTGAAGCCTGGGGAAAATTTAAATTGAAAATGTAAATTTATCTTGAGCAGTATCAGCAGCTGATGAACCAGAAGCTGGTCCTGGGAACAAAAGGCTTTCTGAGGCGTATGGAAATGAGTGGCTTTGCTCTATGAAACCCTGTCTCAAAACAAAACTAAATCCAACCAACCAGTCAAGCAAACAAAAACAACCCTAGCACTCATTTCAAGATGCAGCTTCCTGGGGCTGGAGAGATGGCTCAGTGGCTAATGTTAGCTGCTACTCTTCTAGAGGAACTGAGTTCAAATCCCAGCATCCATATGGGGACTCATAATTGTGTATGCCAGTTCCGGGGGATCCAGTGTCCTTTTTTCGGTCTCTGAGGGCTCTAGATATATATGTGATACACATATATGAAAATAAAACACTCATACACCTATAATTAAAGAAATTCAAGATAAAATAAAAGTCAAAGATGTGGCTTTCTGGGCTACTCAGAATGTCTAGGTGGGTAGGTGCCCTTCCCAGCGTGACCCTCCCTTCACTGTGCAGCTTGAGTTGAATGGGTGGCTTCCTCTCCAGCATTGTGAAAGCCAACCACAGTGCTTGAAGATCGGGTAGGTCTTTAAGGATGTGGACAGCCGTGTGTCACTGTATGAGAGATGGCAGTTCCATGAACTTGGTGGCTCACTCTTGGTGAAGCTACTTTCTGCAACAAAATGGGGCTCTGTGGGCATGCGACAAGGCTGTCCCAAGCAGAGAGATGGACGGAGAGTAACCATCCCCATGGTGATACAGCTCTCTGCGTGACCTTCCGGCCTTGTTGGTCTGGTCTGGCAGGTTCCTTTATTTATTTATTTTTGATCAAATACTTTGTGTTTTTGTCTCTAAGTGTAGAGTTCTTATACCACAGATGTCTTCTGTTTCCTGTTGAAAATGAGCTCCCCACCCCCTCCAGCTCCCCATGACAGTGGATGATGAGATGGCATTTTCTGGTGGGCGTAGAGCTTGTTTCTCTGCATGTGCCCGAGATGTCATGCAGGGAAAGAGAACTGTGGTTTCCTTAGCCCAGTCCTATGGTTTGAACAGAGCTGTAGATACCTGGGACCCCAGCACTTGAGAGGGAGACTCGGGATCAGCTCAGGGTCAGGGAGGGAGACTCGGGTCAATTCAGGGTCCCCTCAGCAACACGGTGACTTGGAATCTTGCCTAGGCTGTGTGAGAATCTGTCTTAAAAATAAAACAAACTATATGGTTTGAATCTTATTTTTTTTTTGTATTTATTTATTTAGTATTTAAGTATGTCTTTGAGTGTGTGTTCCATGGCACACTTGTGGACAATCAATGGAAGGTGGTTCTCTCCTCCCCCATTAGGCCTGCATCATTAGACAAGTAACTTTACCTATTGGGCCATCTTGCCAGCCCTCATTTGAAATCTTTACGTTGGAAGATGTTTTCTTTGGAGGTGGAACTAAAAGCTGGGATCACCTTTTCTGGGTTATATAGTTGAAATGATTTTTAGTTCAGCATTAAAGACATGCTCCAAAGGTGCAATAAATGACACAAATGTATGATTGAAGAAGTAAATTATTCTGGGTGTAGTGGTACACACCTTTAATCCCAGCGCCCAGTAGAGGCAGGCAGATCTCTGGGAGTTCCAGGTCAGCCAGGACTGCAGAATGAGACCCTGTCTTTAAAAGGGGGTGAAAAAGATAAACCATTTATAGTGCCTTTGAAATCTTCGTGAGTTTAAATTTTTTTAATTAAAAACTTTAAATGACATTCTATTCATCTCGTGTGTGTGTTTGGGGAGCACATACCATGCTTGCATGTGGAAGTCACAACTTGTGGTTGATAGTTCTCTCCATCCATCTCCAAGATAAATTCAGGTCCTCAGGCTTGGCAGCAGGTACCTTCATCCACTGAGCCATCTCACTAGCCCAGGTCTTAAAAAACAAACAACAAACTAGCACGTAGTGTGTTTACTAATGTATGTGACCTGTGTTTGTGTGTATGTGTACACGTGCCATAACACAGGTGTAACGGTTAGGAGACAACTTGGAGGAGTCAGTTCACTCCTTTCACCCTGTGGGTGCTGGGATCACACTCAGGTCTTCAGGCATAGTAGTTAGCACCTCACCCTCTGTGCTATCTGTTGCATTGGCCCTGAGTTAGATTTTCAAAATCAGTAAGAAATACTTCGCTGGTTGGAGAGTTGGTTCAGCGGTTAAGAGCACTGACTCCTCTTCCAAAGGTCCTGAGTTCAAATCCCAGCAACCACATGGTGGCTCACAACCATCTGTAATGAGATCTGATGCCCTCTTCTGGGGTGTCTGAAGACAGCGACAGTGTGCTTGCATATAGTAAATCTGTGGGCAGACTTGGAGTTCACTGATGCAAGCTTATTGTTTGTGTCAGCAGCAGAGCAGCAGGAACTGTGTACAGGGCCAGTTGGGTAAGGATTTTGTTTCTGTTTTGGGGTGTTGGTTTTGTTTTGTTTCTTTTGTTTTGGGATTTTGTGGTTGGTGGTGGTTGTTTGTTGGTGTGTGTATGTGTTAGAAGAAGAGGGAGCTCACCGGCAAGTGGATACAAATCCGTGTGATGATTCCCTCCCCACGGGGCATGAAAGACCCAGATGAGTGAGTCACTTGTCTGTCTTCCCTGGCCTCGGTGTTGATGGCCTCTCTTTGGTACCAGCTCACCATGTTCACATTCCCCACCATGGTCTGCTGTGCTGGTCTTCCTAATGTTTTGCCTTGTGCTTCTCCCCAGCTGCCACACGGAGGGCAGGCGGCCACTTCTTAGACCACCTTCTGTATGCCTGGTACCACTTGGTACATGGTAATTACTAATGAGGTAAATGTTTGAGTGAACTTGGCTGTTGTGAGTATTTTGAATAAGTGGATAGAAATAAAGAACAAACCTACTTGGGAAGGCCGGGGGGGGGGGGTGTGGTGGTCAAGTTAGAGGTGTGAGTAGGTTTGATGACTACGGTTAATTAGTTAGTACACATACCTAGAGAACTTGTCCACCCCATAGGGCTGCAGGAAAGGTTTGGGGTGAGCTCTCTGGTGCAGTTGCCCTCTTGTTTCTAGTTTAAAGACCACCTGAGCCTTTTTTGTTTGTTTGTTTTGTTTTTTTCTCTTGGTTGTTTTTGAGATGGAGCCTCACGTAGCACAGGCTGGTCTTGACCTTCTGATCAAGCTGTACTTCCCAGGTGGTGACGTTATTGGCTTGTATCATTAGTCCTGACATGCTGCTGCTAGCCTCTGGTGCATTTCTGCCCTTTGGGATCACAAAGGCACAGAGAGGA
>NW_022196900.1:2612400-2635777 GCF_008632895.1 Mastomys coucha | reverse complement strand
ACACACACACACACACACACACACACACACACACACACGGAGTCAGTGCAACAGCACCTCAGGGGGAAAAGGTCATAAGAGGGTCTAGATGATGAGATCTAAGACCTGGCCCCAGAAGACAAACAAATACAAAATTAGTGACTGCCTCCTAGCAGTCCTTTATGTCTACTCCTATATGTTCCTCAAATGGTGGAGTTTCTTTCTTTCTTTCTTTTTTTTTTCTTTTTTGAGACAGGGTTTCTCTGTGTAGCCCTGACTGTCCTAGAATTCACTCTGTAGACCAGGCTGGCCTCACCTGCCTCTGCCTCTCAAGTGCTGGGATTAAAGGTGTGCGCCACCACCACCCAGCAATGGTGGAGTTTCTTCTTGCTCAGAAAACTTTCAGAAGAAATTTAGGGACCTGACCCTTGAATATCAAGAAGGATATTTTAAAAGTAAAATAAAAAAAAAAATCAATCCACTGTCAAAATCCACCATGGTTTCTTATTTTCCTAGGGGGTTGAGGGGAGAGATTTGAGCAGACAGAAGCACTCAGTCCCCAGTCATGGAAAAAAGGAAGGCTCCGCTAGTGGGTTGTATTAGCTTGAAAGACTTGGTTTCAGCGTTTCTTAGTCTGGTCAAATGTTTTCACAACTCAGCCTCGGGCTAAGGATTATTTCCTGAACCACTCACTGGCCGTCAGTCGGGAATCAGTGAACTGGATGTTCCGGTCTGTTTTGCTGAGGCTAGAGGACTGAACCAGTGCCCAGCCAACATGGAAGCGAGGTTTGAGCCTGTATTAGGGTTGGCTTAATTAGCCCTGCTTTTGTTGTTGTTGATAGGAAGATTAAAAGTAGATAAAGGCAGAATTCATGGGTGGGTTCACTGATCTCACAGGTGGAGGTCAGTGAATTCACACATCCAGGCTAAAGCAAGGGGATATTATAAAGTTTAGGCGTGACGTGCCAACTAGGAGCTGGGTTGGTGTCCATACACAGTCAAAAACTGAGCCCCTAGGCTGGCACTCTAGGGTGGGTTGCTGGAGACGCTAAAGACTGATATTAGCCTGGAGCTTTCTCCAAGCGGGCGGGGTTGGTAGGAGGGCAGATGGGGTTTCCCAGTTGGTGCAGGAACTGAGCAGGGCTTCCAGCCTAACAGTTGGTATTGTTGTTTTGTTTTGATTCGTTTTTTTCAAAACGGGTTTTTTTCTGTGTAGCCCTGGCTGTCCTGGAACTCGCTCTGTAGAACAGGCTGGCCTCCAATTCAGAGAGACCCACCTGCCTCTGCTTCCCGAGTGCTGGGATTAAAGGTGTGGCCACGGCACCTGGCTTAGCTCTGCTTTTGATACGTTCATGGGCATAGGTGTGTTTGGGTTTGCTGTATCCTTCAAGGAAGCAGTGGAATTTACAGACTTGAACTCACACATTGAAGTTATTGAGCAACTCACACAAGAGGCCATGACCCGAACTCCCAGCCGAGAGGTCCACGTGGCAGTGCTTGGGCCTGGGGAGCTGAGGACAGCTCACATCTGTGCTTATGTAACCCTGCTTCCCAGCTTTCAGAGCCAAGAAAACACACAAGCTGGCCCAGCAGGGCCGAGGGCCTGCAGAAGCTGCACAGCGAGAGTGCCTTGGCCCAACCTGAGGATTATCATCAAGTACTCAGGCCTCTACTGCCTCTCGTTCCCCTTCCTGTGTTCGTAGGCAGTTCTGAGAACTGGTAGCCGAAGCCCCTGTTTGTGAATGGTATCAGTCCTTGCCTGCCTGGAGTCTTGTAACTTTACTTTTTTCTAATCCTATTTTTAACTATGGTTCTTAAATGCTTTAATCTTCCTTGTAACCCAACATCCGCCAGAGGTAGCGGAAAAGAAAGGATGTGGGGGAAGTGGACCTGTTTAGAAAGGTTTTTTGCAGCGGTGGCTCGATCCACTCCGAAACACCTCAGGTATACACCAGCAGTCCAGTTTGGTAGAGCCTGGTTAGCAACAGTGGGGACATGACCTAGTAGAGACAGCCAGGCCTCAGCCTCGGCTCTGGTCAGCAGGAGGGACCAACAGGGACACCAGGAGAAGTTCTCAGCTGTGCCTCTCTCAGAGAAGGGAAGATCAGCAAAGACGTGAGACCCTCAAGCGTTGCACAGCTAGCTGTACCAGCAAGCCAAGCCCTGTCTCCATCACTCAGTGGATTCCTATTTATACCCTCTAAACATCATGTGTGCTCCATGTGCCTTGCCTCCTCAGCACGTGCATCCTATCAGCCCGAGTCCTTGGAAGCTGTAACAAACTGCTGTACACCACCAGAAATTTTTTGGTGCATTTCTCTCTACGGGGTCCCAAAGAATCTTTCATCATGTGTCCTCTCACGTGCTTGCTTTAGCGGAATATCCTCTCCTGTGTCTGCTTCCGCGAAACATTCCTTCACGTGTTTGCCCCAGCAAAACATCATCCAAGAACCCTTAAGTGTCTACCTCAGAGTCTAGTTCCTTGGATTTTTCTCATTGCGGTAGGGCTGGGTGTGCAGTGCAGGCTAAGCCCCTATAGTATGGCAGAGGGTCTGCAGCTTCCAGGCTGACCCTGGAGCCAGGGAGGCATTCACCTATGGGTTTACTGCTGCTGTGTGTTCTTGACGGGAGAGGTGTGAGTTGCAGGATTCCCAGAATGTGGGGGTGTCAGAGAGGTGGGGGTGGGGAAGAACTGCCCCATGGGAAGGGATGTGGATTGAGGTACTCTCCATGTATTGGGGACACGATGAGGTGTGAGAGCGATGCAGAGGCAAGCAGGGGCGTGAGGAAGGCTGATCAGTGGCTAGGCTCTGTGGAGTCATTGGAAGAACACGATCCTTGGACCACTGGAAACCAGAGTGTTTTCATTTAGATTTACTACATATCCATATAAGGAGCTCCCAGGAGGTGAGAGCAGTTTTGTGTGGGCTCTCTCTCCAGTTCCCTCAGCTCACCCTCTGGCACTCAGTTGGTACCCAGAAAACACTGACTGACACGATGCTCTTGACTTGTCAATCTTAAGGAGAGTTTGAATGAAGCAAATGTTTCAGAGTAAAGGCTGGTTCTGTTCTTGGTAGAGCCCCGGGGGACTTGATCAGCATTATTGATACTGTGTGTGTGTGTGTATGTGTGTGTGTGTGTGTGTGTGTGTGTGTGACAGAGAGAGTGTTGGAGTTGAGTAGGAAGAAGCGTGCCCATGTCTGCTCCCTGGCTGGATAGACAGCCATGAGATTGCCAAGGGATCTCTGGAGGACAAAGAAGTTATTCAGCAGGTGCCGAAGGGTATCCTGAATAGGTGTCATTTGGGATAGGTGTCTGTGGCACGTAGGTAGCTAGCAGAAAGGTAGGGAATAGAAACAGAATTTGGGGAATGGTCATTTTACCTGGGTGAATGGGACAAATGACTGTTACCAAGGAGAGAGGCTGAGAAATTGTAGGTGACAGACAGGAGGGGACGCGAGTGGGCATGGTGCTGGGTATTTAAGGTTTCTTTCGTACCCTTCTACCCATCTAGGATACTCATTTCTTCCTTTCTGCTTGGTCATTCATGCCATCTTGGGAGCAGGAAAGACGAGAATAAGGGTTTTCAGAATATCCTACTTTGGGGTCTGTTCTTCCTGGTTTTAACCAGCACTCTGAGCCCGTGAGGTCTAGAGTTCATCTGGTCCGATATTTGTAATTTATGAATGGGAGTAGATGGAAATTGCTCAAGGATCATCCAGTAAGTCATTGATGCGGCTGCACTAGGGTGCAGGCTCTCCTCTCTTATTTGGGGCTCTTTACCTCAGCATCTTTCCACAGGGGCAAAACACAGGACGCTTTTCGCCCTGCAGGTGTATACTTTCAGAGGCTTGGCAGACCACGTGGGAACTCCTGTTTTCTGGGTTGGTTTCAGAAAGTATAAGCACGTGGTAGGAAGGCAATCCAGATGCCTCTTGGGGTCTTGTAAATAGGGTTTATGTTTTACAATACCTCTGCAGATGGTATGGGGCCTCCTGAAGAAAGAAGAACCCAGTGGTGGATCATGAGTCCACTGTACCTTAGCATCTCCCAGAGGTCTTGTCTTAGGGTTGGGGAATTGAGCCCCTAAGCCTAGTAGGTCTCATGGACAAGAAGTGGCCGTCTCTAAGGACCTTCATTGTTTGAAAGTTTCAAGGCTTGTGAAAAGTGTACCACCAAGGCCTCTGTTGTCCAGTTTACCAGTAAGAGTTCTTTGGGGTCTGGAGAGACGACTCAGCTAGTAAAGTGCCTCCCTTACAAGCATGAGGGTCTGAGAGATGATACCCAGCTCCTAGGCTTGGCAGCATACATCTGTAGCTCCAGTGCTGGGATAGAGACAAGCAGATCCCTAGAGCTCAGCCTGGCTAAGTCATTGAGCTCCAGGTTCAGTGAGAAACCTTGTCTCAAAAATTACAGTGGAAAGCAGTCAAGGGGGAAAAACAGTGTTGACCTCTGTCTTCAGACCCACACCCATGTACACACCCATAGGAACACACACATACACAGCACATGGACACATTAAACCCCAAATCTCTTGAGCTTTTTGTTAATTTCCCTTCCAAGATCAGCTGAGTTGGCCTGAGACTGTGTTTGGGCCAGTGTCCTCAGGAGATTCTCTTGATAGGGATTGAGATCTGCTGTACCAGGTGACCACTAACACTGGCAACAGAGTGCCTGCTCACCTCAGGGCATCTTGGGAGGTCAGAGCTGGGACAATAGCAGTATTGTTTTTTTGTTTTGTTTTTGTTTTGTTTTGTTTTAATAGCAGTATTGTTAAGAACTGGTTCTACAAGACCCCTGACCTCCAAAAGGGAGGTCACAGGCTGGATTCAGGGCACACAGCTCTTTTGAGTTTGAGGCTGTCCTTCCTTGCCTAAGCTCTATGTTTCTCAAGAAAGTCAAAGGATGAAGGCCTGCCTGTCAATGCAAAAGTCAGTTGGTTCAAGGAACTGGGAATAACTAAGGAACTAGGCAACCAAGCCAGGGAAGACTGGCTTGAGGGGTGGGCCTGTTCAAGGCCCTAGGCTTCATTTTGTGCCAGGCCACACAGCTTTCATCATGGAGGTGATTTGATCAGAACTGTGTCTCAGAAGAGAATGAACTAATGGGAACAGGTCCTGTGGTGAAGGAGCAGGAAGATAAGAGTGAGGAGGATTCCCCCGAACGGGAGAGAAGGTGTGGGAGAGAAGGTGGCAGCTGTCAAGAAACCAGACAGGGGACAGGCTCATGGCTTCCTTTGCTAGAAGTAGATTTTAGGTAGGCAACTGTTCCCTGGGCATGTGAGCTGCTGCTGCTGCCTTCCCCCCCCCATCCCCCACTCCTTTTCCTCCTCTTCCTCCTCCTCTTCCTCCTCCTCTTCCTCCTCCTCCTCCTCCTCCTCTTCCTCCTCTTCCTTCTCCTTCGTCTTCTTCTTTCTTTTTAATAAAAAGGACAGATTGGAGCCTGCACAGAGGTGAGCAGGAGTGAATGTTTGTCCTTCATGTATTTCAGGTGACGCTGATCTGCTTAGTGTCCCACCTTCTGTGGCTTCCTCCCTGTGTTCTAGTACCTGGTTTGTTTGACATGTGAAGCTGGCCACCGCAGAATAACGGTTCCCCAAATGACATCAGTTCAATGATGATGTAGTTAGGAAATGGGGAGGTAGAGAACTTTGAGGGGCTTCTTGGTTGCACAGTTTTTTCAGTACTTTCTAGAAGCAGGACTTAATCCGCGCGACTCCCATCCTGACTTATCCTGAGCATACTTTTTCTACTGAGCACCTTGCTGGGCCTCATGTCTCTGGAACCTATATTGAGGATGTCCGAGGAACATGGAGTACTGTGAGCCTGGCCTTGCAGTCTTGGGTCTCTGCCTGGACCACTTTGTGCATTCCACAGGCTCCTTTGTCCCTGACTATGTCAGAATCTGCTATCTGCCTTCCCTTAGTCTTTTGAGCCAAGCACTTTCTTACTGACCCATTTCTCTGACTTCTTCCAGAACAGGAACTCTGGAGCCATCCTGACTTTGCCTTCTCGATTCATACTGATACTTTATCAGCCACCTATTTCTAAGCTTTTTTTTCCCCTTTGAGTGATCTTTCTAGCTTATTCCTTTTGTGTCCCCTCCTTTTCCTCTGGGATCTCATGGCCTCAAGCCTTCTCCTTTGAGTCCCTCTACTCTCCCCCCCCCAACTCCCCCCAATCTTCATTTTGAATCTGATTTCCTCTGCAGTGATTCGCTCACCACACCTGCTCCTTCCCTTTCCCCAGTTAGACAGTTAGATTAGGGTTAGGAAGAGCCGTGTTAGTCGTTTGTCTAAAACCACACAGATGGCAGGTGGCAGAGTTCGGGATTTCTGAGAAAGTGTTTTCTCACCTGGGCTCACTGGTCTGTGCCATGACAGTCAAGTGGTCAGATTCAGTTTTACAGCACAGCCCGAGGGGGAGGGTCTCTTGGGTAGGGAATGTACAGGTAACTAACTATATGGGTTTTCCCAGGACTGGGAGTTCCTGGAACCAGGTTTCCTGAGGAGACTGATCACACTAGGGCTGGCATGAATGCCTTTTCTACAGCATCCTGTCTCTTCCCTCTTCCAGGAAGAGCTGTCCCCTCTGTAGCTGCGGTCTGGTCAGCTAATGCAGTCTGTGGCAGAGTGGGCCCTGTAGCTGGCTAACTTCTTCCTTCCCCCTCTCTAGTTGGCCCCATGCTGATTGACTTTAATATTCCTGTGGATCTGGAGCTTTTGGCAAAGAAGAACCCAGAGATAAAGATGGGCGGCCGTTACTCCCCCAAGGACTGTATCTCTCCTCACAAGGTGGCCATCATTATCCCATTCCGTAACCGGCAGGAGCACCTCAAATATTGGCTGTATTATTTGCATCCAGTCCTTCAGCGCCAGCAACTCGACTATGGCATCTACGTCATCAATCAGGTGAGGTTTGGGAAGTGGGACAAGGGAGGTAGAAGACAACACAGGCACACAAATGTGTGCTCAGTGAGCGCTGAGGGAAGGGACTAATCTCAGTATACAAGGATGTGCCAAGTCTGTCACTGCTACTGTCCTTCTTTAAACAGTGCAAGTGAGCTAAGTGCCAAACAGTATGCTTGCTTGTTGATATTAGCTCTGTTAGCCAAGAGAAATAGATACGGTGTGCTCTGCTTTTTAGAAGTAACCTTCCAGCAAAAATGAAAGAAAAAGATATCTCCTCTGATCGCAAAGTAAAACATTGATTATTTGCCATTTTTAGGTTACTATAGTTTTCTTCCTACTCCTCTACTGCTGCTGCTGCTGCTGCTAATAATAATAATAATAATAATAATAATAATAATAATAATAATAATAATAATAATTCCGAAACAATCCATTTTTGTTTCAGATTTTGGGGGGGGCAACTTTGAAATTTATCCAGCTGGGCAGTCAGTATCTTTCTTCTGGGACATCCATAAGAGACTATATGTATATCTCTATAGCCAGCCATGGTTAAAAGTCTGGAGAATCCTATTCTAGAGCCTCAGACAGTGGTATGAACTAGGAATGAGTTTCCCATTGCACCTCAGATTGTGTGTGTCAGGCTCTCATCTGCTTAGGATACAAATGCTGAAAACTTTCCAGCCTCTATCACCACAACCCAGATTCAAATAGATCTAAACCTTTTTAAACTCGTTCTTACGAGGCAGGGTCTTGCTCTGTAGCCCTGGCTGTCCTGGAGCTCGCTTTGTAGGCCAGGCTGGCTCAGACTCAAAGAGCTCTGCACCTGCCTCTGTCTCCTGAGCACTGGGATTAAAGGTGTGCACCTCGCCACCTGGCTCCCACGCTATTTTAAATTGTAAACAAACTGCTTTGTAGCAAAGTCTTCACCTTCCTGAAGTGGGCTGGAAGCTTCAGGATGACTTCTTTAAGCATCTCTGTAGCAACTGAGGCAGCTCTCTGCTGTCCCAGCTTCCCTGATGTAACATAAAGCTCACTGACTTTGATGGACACACACACACACACACACACACACACACACACACACACACACACACACACACACACACACACACACACACACACACACACACACAAAGGTAGTAGCAATCTTACTACCTCCAGCAGGCTCAAAGCTTGTGTTGAAGTAAAGGGGCACGCAGTCTTTCCAAACACATTTTAATGAAACTTGGCACCCAGGTAAGTCAGACGCATCAACCACGCATCAACGCACCTAGATTACAGTATATATATGAATTTCAGTATTGGGGATAAACTTGAAATACCAAAGTTATATTCATGGGGAAAACAGTAATGCTCACTAAACATACTGAAAAAAAAAAGCAAAGTTTTTTCATTTTTATTTATTTAATTTATTTAATATTTTTAAGTTCTTAGTACATGCCTTTAATCCCAGGACTCTAGAGGCAGAGGCAGGTGCAGATCTCTGAATTTGAGGCCAACCTGGTCTCGCCTCAAGTTCCAGGACAGCTGGTGCTACAAAGAGAAACCCTGTCTCAACAAACAAACAAACAAACAAACAAACAAAAGTGTGTGATTGGATGGTGACTGTCTAATGCTTTTGAAGCTCAGAGGAATGAGAGAAGGCTGTGCCCCGATATATCTAGTACAGGAGTTCCTAAATACACGAGGAAGGCAGATCTCATTGTTATAGAACCTTCCACGCTCTGGCACCCTGTGACCTCCGGAAGCATTTCCTTAGCTAGTCTAGACAGAGAGCTATTTTCCAAGAATCATCTCCAGTGATGAGTGTTCTGTGAGTCACATTTTGGAGAAAACAACCCTAAATTACCCACTCTCCGCTTCCTCCTTACTTTCCCTGGGATACTCAGAACTCCCCGATCTCTTTTTATTTTCCCACTTGTACCTGAGATCAGAAAAAGAATCTTTTTTAGGAGTTGGGGGTGTAGCTCAGTGGGAGAATGCTTGCCAACCATTCATGGATCCTATGCTTTGAGTGCCAGCCTTGAAGCAAAGCAAAAAGTGATGGACTTCCCTGTCACTGTTTCCTAAACTTGCCTAGACCCTCGAGGGCAGGGATAAAAAATTTATGCTTTGTGTCAGAGAGAAGTAAGTAGTGGAGATAAGTACTGGTCCCATAAATAACAGTGGGTTGCAACTAAACCCCACTTAGATTCCCAAGTTCAAATAATGTCCTCCAGCTGGCCCACAATAGCTCTTCTTGAGGCATTTATCCTCTTCCTGGTATGTTTCTCAAAGCCTGGTATGTGAGTGAGCCCCATACCTGGAGAGCCACTTCCCAGTCTCTGATCATGGGCAGGCCACGTAAGCAAGCCCTTGACTACTTAGTAAACAATAGCCCTTATTCCTTTCCTGTCCTTCTTGCCTGTTGCCTCCGCCTGGTACCTCGCTGATAAATTTCTTATTGTTCTTCCTGCCTCCTGCCTTAGCCCAGTGTGGCACCAATATTAGGGCCTTGCCTCCCACCTGTTAGGGCCTCTATGGAGTCAGAAGATAATGAATAGCAGTGTGAGTCAGACGCCAGGCTCTCAGAAGACTTGGGGACCATGCCTCATAAACTTCTTTAAGAGGAGGGTTGTGTCCTAAGTCCGGTGAGTTTTTATGGTTTATACTTGCTGTTAACTTTGTTCAATGTAGGCCCCTCCAGCCACTATGAAACTTAAAGCTCAACATGAGTGTGCTGGAGGGGAGTGTGGGAGGTGCTCCCCAATTGTTGCAGAGAGGGGCAAGGGTGTCCTTTGGGTTTTAGTCTCTCATCTTGCCATATGTATGCGGGTCCTACCAGAGTCTCAGCATATCCTACTTGGTGTCATGGGTCCTACTCTGACTCTTAGGTATCTGGCTAAGTCTGGCACTGGGATGGACCTTGGTGTGGAAATGAATGTCAAGATGTCCTATAGCAAACAGGGAATGCATTCTGTCACTCATACTTCAGTTAGGAAAGCTCAAAGCCAGGTAATAGGAAGGCTGCCACCTGGTATCACCACCCTTAAATGAAAAAGGCAAACAAAGAAAGAAAAACAGAGGTAAGAAGCTTTACAGAGTATCCGTCATAAAAATTATAGATGGTCATAACCGCCGCAGTGCTTTGTCCCAGAGCCAGCAGCTGGGAGAGTTTCCCAGCATCACTTACATTGCCTCTGTCACCTTGGTCTCCTCATCTTTCTGGTTCTGCCCATGTCACATCTTTACTTTAAAGCCTTCAACAACTTCCCCCTGCCATAGGCGAGGGCCTGAGTGATCTGAAACCTTAGCGTGGGATGCCACCTGGGAACTAGTCCTGACCTACCTCCAGCCACTTCTCCTTGTCACCATTCATACAGCATGCCACCAGCAAACTGCCTGTCATCCTCATCCGGACACTTGTCTCCTCCTCTTCGTGCCTCTGCTCAACTCTGTGAATAGGCCTCCCCCAGTGGCTTTTTCTGGATATATTTTAACCCTCTTTCCTTTACCTCATTAGCTCTGTGAAGCCCCTGACGTAGAGGTGACCTCCCCTCCTTCTCTTGGTACAAGGCACAGTTATCATTTTTAGGCCTCGTTTTGACCCTTGATCCTTACTTAGTTCCTGGCCAGACTCATTCCCACATGTCCAGCCATGGCTCTCCTCCGAAGTCCAGAATGGACTCTGTAGGGTTTGGAGCATGGAGCATCTTCCTTGAGTGCTGCTCATTTGTTGATACCCACACTCGGGACCCCCTGCCCCTGGTTCTCTGGTTACGTCCATTCCTGCTGGAAGCAAAGTTTCCTCTCCTAGCTTGGCCAAATTATAACCCTTTCAAAACTGGCACAGTCCCTCCTCAGAGCCCTTCACCTGAGGTTCCTGTGAGTTGCTCACTAGGCCATAGACTGCCTGTGATAAAAACCTCAGGATAACCTTCCTTTTTTGGGAAAGATACATGTGTTTTAGCCCTGCATTTGCTCATCATCATAAAATGCTTTCGAGTCAGACATGGTAGGTGATTCATACCTCTAATTGTAGTACAAAAGAGGAGGACTGCAAGTTTGAGACTAGCCTCACTACATAGTGTGCTTGGGGCTAGCCTGGGCAACATAGCAAGCTCCAAACCTAAAGCAAAGTCTCTTATGTTCCTGTGTATTTTGACTTTCATAGACCTCAGGTGAGGTCCGCTCTGAAGGCTGCATAGGCAATCAGAGCATGGCCGATGGCAGGCTGGGATTAGACAGAGGTGCTGAGGAATGTCCGGATCGCCGCGTTAGTCTATTTGCCATACTATGAGGCTTGCTAGATCACGTGAGAGAGGCAGCAGCTTGTTAGTAATAGCTGTCAAGCCCCTGAGAGCCTTTCTGGCTTGTGATACTTCCAGGCAGACCCGGCTGGACAGGCTTTGGGAAAGAGAGAGAGCCAGCCTGTGTTGGGAAGGCGGATGGTGCTTTGTCAAGCTGTGATTTTGTTCTCTTTTGTTTTGTTTTTTTGTTGTTTTGAAGATGCTTTTTGTTGTTTTTGAAAAGTGTGTGTGTGTGTGTGTGTGTGTGTGTATACACTTGTGTATACATGAATGTAGGTGGCAATAGAGGCCAGAAGAGGGCATCCACTGGAGTTTGAGTTATGGTGGGCAGTTGTTAGCCTCCTAATGTGGGTACTGGGAACCAAACTCAGATAGATCCTCTCCAAGTGCAGCAGGCGTTCTACACCCCTGAGCTGTCTCAGCCCCTCCCTCCGAGTGCTGCTTTAGGCTATAAGATGCCCCGTTCCTCCAGGAGGTCAGGATCAGTCATAGTAAAGCAGATCCGAGAAGGTGGCTGCTTTATGGCCCTCATGGTTTGGCTTCTGTCTTGATTATCTTTATGTCACCTGTCTGTCACCTCTGTCTTCTATTTCCTCTTCCAGCTGTCAGTGGATTTGTAGGTGGATGGGACTTTAGGAGGGAGAGGGCTTAGCCATTGACCTTCCCTTCCCTTAGGGCATTGCTGGCCTGGGGTAGAGTGGGAATGGTGGGAGAGTCTGTCACCCCAGTCTGAGTGCCACCCTCTGCTCTGCTGTCTCCCTCTCTGACCACATCTGTGTATTCTCCTGGGGAGTGTCCTCGCACTTATTGGTACTCAGTTGCTAATGAATAACTTCCAGACATTTCCACAGAAAAGGGAGTGACAGCGTATTTGGACTTGGCTTTATTGTAAGGGTGGTCCAGTGAGTCCTTTCCCTGCCACAGCCTGAGGTTTGCCTTCCCTTTGCCCGTCTCCTTTGCATGTGCCCTTTTTTCCGTTCTAGTTGGGACTTTTACCTTTACTTGTAAATCCTGTTTGTAGCAAAGCAAGCTGAAGGAGGAGCTCCTATTTGTGGGCCGCTTCTTACTTTTCACCTACCTTCTCTTCTGTCCTCTCTGCCTCCTCTAAAGAAAGAAAAATCGACTTACCTACCGCTGCTATCCTAACTACTGCCGCCACCTCTGCCGCCACCGCCGCTGCCACTGCCACTCTGGTAATGTCCTCGAATCTGACACAGTGCCAGGCCTTCCTGGTGGGGGTCTGGGGGAGGACTGTGAATAAGCCCCTGTGACTGTGCTGTCCTTCAGCTGTGGTGCCTCCTGAACAAGCACAGGGCTGCTGTGGGCTTGCTGGGCAAGCATCGAGATCAGTGGAAGCCAGCTCATGATGCAGAGCCTGAGAGACTTCGCCGACTTTAGATTAAACCCCGGTAGAGCTCATAGTGTATGTGTATTAATGTTTATATCTTGTCTTTCTCTTCAGGGCCATATCATTAGCATCTTCCCATGATGTTTCTAAGTCTCCATATCCATTACTTCAATGTTTCATAGTAGTTGATCACTGAGTTCTACCACAGTTAATCCTTTCCTTTATTAGGAGCCTAAATAAACAGCAGCAAACATCCTCAAGTTTCAGGTTTGCTCTGTGTTGGCTTCTTCTGCGTTCAAGAATGTTTTCTCGGGCTAGATTTTTCACACATAGGGTTGATATGTTAAGAAATACATTGCCTGTTTTTATAGTTAACTGGCACAAATAGACAAATTGCTTTTTGAAAGAGAAGTCTCTGTGTTTAGCTTGTGTCTTACACACCCTGGAAGTGCTAAGTGCCACCTTTTGTGGTGGGACTTCTACAGGAAGTCTCTGTGCCTTGGGCCCAGGTAAGGCAAGCCTTCTGCTCTGACCTCTGTGGAACCGGGGTTTTAAAATGACCTCTGCATACATCACCCCAAATCCCTGCGTTGTTCTCCCAGCCTGGGTTCTGGGAAGTAAAGAGCTCACCCTTGTGACGACTGTAGCTAACAGAGAATTGCCTCCCAAGAGTATGGGCCCTTGTTCTGAAGAGCCTGCGTCTTTTACTTACTTAAACTTAAGTCTCAGATCCAAGTTTTGTTGGGGACTGTGCCTAAGCCCAAGGCCACCAGCTTATTATTTATTAAAAACTAGAACCCAGCTGCTAGGAACTGAAAGAAGAGTAGGTTTTAGCCTGCCACAGATTCAGCATAATCCCAGCCTCTCACCTCAGGCCTGTCTGCTGTTCTAAGATCCACTCTGGGGCCTGCAGGAATGCCCAGCCCGAGCTCCTTCAGCCCTGACCTCTCCTAGCCTTCTCACAACCCACTCAGCCTGACTCTCCCTGACTTTTCTCGCACTGAGACAAAAATCCCTCTTGACATGCAAAACCTAGTGTAAGTCTCTCTGTGGCCTAGCGGGCCCACCTCTGCCTCTGAGAGTTTTTACAGACCTTCCCACGTGATGCCCCCTCTCCCCAGCCCGGTGTGTCTTCTCTCATCTGCTTTCTCAGTCATTTAGAGAGTTTAGCTATTTGGGGGCTTTTCTTCTTTCTGCCTGTTTTCTCCCTCAAGTTAGGAAGGGGTAACTCTAAGTCTTCTCTAGTAATGTGAGATGTGAGAAGGCCACTTTAAAACCTGGATCATGCTGGGCATAGTGGTGGTGCATGACTTCAGTCCCGATAGTCAGTCTCTGTGATTTTGAGGCCGGCCTGTGTACACAGTGAGAGATCTTGTCTCAGTACCCAAACAGGCAAAAACCAAAACCCGAAGCTAACCCAGACCAAACTAAAAAGCAACAGAAAAGCTGAGTCATTTTTTAAAAGAGGTAAGTGCTTCAGTGTGAAGCCACTCGTCCCCAGACTTTCCACTGGGCTTCCCACCCTCCACCTCGCTCTCTAAGGGGCTCTCACTTTCTTCTGTAGCTGGAGGCCTAATCCTGTGAGCCACAGGCTAATTCAGTTAAGCCTAATCCTGTTTAGAAATGCCCTGTCTGTCGAAGAAGCAGGAATTGAGGGGGATTCCTGAAGCTGGTAAGAAAGGCCATAAAGCGAACGCTATGGAAAGGTGGAGTCACCAGGAGTGTCAGGAAACAGCCACAGGATGCAAGCATTTTGGTAGTCTGATAGCAAGATTTGGATGGGTGAGAAGCCCATTTCCATAATCATGGTAGTAGCTGAATTGTCACTAGGTAGGGTACTAAGGCCTTTCATGCACTATTGTGACAAAGCAGGAAACTGAGGCCAGAAATATAATCCATCCACTCATGTAGCTAGTAAGTGGAGAAACTGGAATGAAGGTATCCGTCTTGTCTCAGGTGTGTATTTGGCCTGGTCTGGCACTAGGTGCATGATAAACTTGCACTTAATTGAGTGAAGCAGTAGATGGTGATGGGGTGGGAAGGAAGCCTAAGAGGAGAGGCGTCTTCTATCCCTAAGGAGGTGGAGTACATCTTAGAGAAAGGTAACTGGCTTTGCATGCTGCCTTTCTGACCAAGAAAAGGAGAGCGCTTCACCCAAAGGACCCAGAAAATACTTTCCTTTTTCTGCAGTCTCAAGGAAAGAAGAGGAAGGTACATTTTGCCTGTCTTCCCATTTCAGGTTCCTGCTGGGCCACAGCACATCCTCGAGCTGGCACCATGTGTTTTCCCTCCTTCCTGGTTCATGTAGATGGCGCTACTTAAGAGGAGGCCTAGGAAGGAGCATGTAGCTCAGGTTATTTGGGAAATTTGCCTGACTAGTTCTGAATGTGGTCCAGACAGCCAGAGCCCTTTCTGAGTTGAAGGAACTGTGTACTTCTGTTTATGGGCTGTGGCCCCTAAAGTGCATGCTCACGGTTCCAGGTGAAAGTGAACACTGCCGTAGTCTCGAGCAATGCTTAGATCAAACAGTCATTGCCAGCAGGTCCTGTGTGGTATAGAGAAGACCACCAGGAACTCCCTCCACCCCCCATATCCTGGGAGTATGCTAAGAGAAAGGGCATAGTTGTGTGTTTGCAGATACCGGTTAGGTATCCCTTAGGGCTTAGAGTCTTTGGGAATTTGTCCCTCTCACTTATTAGAAAAGTGGCCATTGGGGCTCTGTGTTCCAGAGTGTAATTTGGGTTGGGACAGTGGCTATTAAAAACTGTCAAGATGATCAAGCCATATACCACAAGGGTAGAAGCACGTTCTCTGTGCCTTGTATATGGCATCCCCCAACGGACATTAACAATATGTTGTTGCAATAACCCTGGTTCTAATGACTTCTTGGTTTTCCTATTCACTTTCTACTCAGTGGACTTTTTGCTCCATGCCTTACGTGGAATTAGTTGAACTCAGAATTTCAGATCAATTCCTTGTGGTAGAGCAGCCAAAGAACACAGTGTTCTTTTTTTGTTCTGTGTGATTGAAGGGCTTTGATAGAGATGGAGAAAGGAGCTCCTGTGTGCGAGGTGGTTTCTTAATTTATCCATTGTTTTCTAACTTCCTGGTACCTCCCTTTTTCTGAGTAGTTTGTTTCTCTATTATCTACCTGATGAAGTGCCCTGTGAAGTGCCATAGTTTTCAAGTTTTCATCCAGGCACGGTGAAAAAGGAGTTCTCACCAATGGGCTACAAGCCCATTGTAGGACAGTGATACTCAGGAGTGGAGGCTCCAATCCCTTGATTCCCAAGAGTTTCAGGGAAAAAAGCCTTCGTAAGTGAGGATTCCAACGTGTGGGGCTTTCACTGCTTTGCGGCACTCTAGGAGGTCAGAATGAAAGCACGTGTTCAAGAAGAGCTTTGTGACCGGCTGAGGTAAAGGGCAGCAGGTCCATGTTGGGATCTCTGCTAACCATGGGCCACAGGAGCCAGTAAGAACCAACATCCCCAGAGTGATCCTCAAGGAGCTGCTTTGGTCGGAACTTTACAGAAAGTGCCATTATTTATTGTACATTGCACCTTGTTCATCAGTCTGTCTGTCTGTCCATCCATCTATCCATCCATCCATCCATTCATCCATTCATCCAATCCATCCATCAAGCTAGACAGCAACTATTACACTTTTATTTGATGACAGCGAGGCACTAGTTGACTAAAAAAACGAAAGTGTTAGCCTTTGTGACACTCACATTTTCATGGGAGATACTGGAATAAACAAGGTAAGTCATTAAAACATGAACGATTTTTCCACCATCATGCTTGGCGACTTGGGCCCATCAGCTGAACCTAAAGCAGGTGCTTTGCCTCTAAATCTATCATGCGTATCCTCCTGCTATACACTGTGAGCATTCTAAAGGCAAGACTTGAGTAAGGCTCCCCACATTCCTCCAGCATCTAACCTATGGTCTGATAGATGTGTAGAACCCAACAGTGTGTCAATCAGACTGGAACAGATTGGAGGTGAAGGGGCACCCCATTTTCACTACTTCCTGTGTATTGCTGCTGGAGTCTGTAATTAGTGACATGTGTTTAAATGCCTTTCACTTTTTCTTTTAGAGCTATGTGGGTTCCCATGCATGTGCACATACACACACACACACACACACACACACACACTTTAAAAGTCTCACTATATTCCAGACTACGCTGGAGTTTGGTTGGTCTCAGACTCATAATCTACATACTTTGGGCTCCTGGTGCCAGATTACATGTGGGTGCCACCACACCCGGCCATCCATCTATCTATCTATCTATCTATCTATCTATCTATCTATCTATCTATCTATCATCTATTACAACTCTGTTGCATTATGTGACACACATGACGTATTTAGCCAATTCCCCGGGGATGCTTATAGAACTGTTTACAGTCTGCTACGATGATGCGTACTTCACAGGGAACAGTATTGTGCAGTTTGTCACACGCATGTAAGCCCTTCTGCTGAGGAGACTCCCAGAAATGAGGTTGCTGATTCAGGGGGTTGATACTCAGGATTGATTTGTGAAGTAAGGGCAGAAAAAATGAAGCCCAACGGTTAACTGATGGCCACGTGTAGCAGAGCCCGTCCTTGTGAGTGTTCTGCTCAAAGGTCTTGTGGCATCTAATAGCACTTCTTGTTTCCGCACCAGGCTGGAGATGCCATGTTCAATCGAGCTAAGCTGCTCAATATTGGCTTTCAAGAGGCCTTGAAGGACTATGATTATAACTGCTTTGTGTTCAGTGATGTGGACCTCATTCCGATGGACGACCATAATGCCTACAGGTGTTTTTCACAGCCACGGCACATTTCTGTTGCGATGGACAAGTTCGGCTTTAGGTAAGACATACTCGGCCAGAGTCTGCTGCAAATGTGGTAGTTTTTCCGGTGTGAACTAGGAAATGTAGTTCCTCTGTAGTGCCCGAGGCTCTGCGGGAGACCAGCACCTCTGAGAAATGGTTGCTTTTTAAAAAGTCTGCAGTCATTTCTTGCTAGAGAAAGAATCCAGCAGTCCCTATAAATCACTGTGTACTCTGATAACAGTTCTGAGAGCTGTGGGCTCCCAGCAGTGGCTACATCGCCTCACTTTCTATCCCCCTCTGCCCCACACAGTATGAGAAGCACTGATTCTAGAGATAGGATATCTCCACAGATGTCCTTCAGCACCTTCAAAGAAACATGGTTCTTTTTCTAAGAAACGTATGTGTCCCTGCTCAAACATGGGGCTCTAACTTTTATATCACAGCGCAGGTGAAGAGGAGGGGCAGCAGTGGAATCCAAACCTTATTGACATGTATGGAAGATAGTCTTAGAGTCAGTTGTCTAACCTTAAAAGTCAAAGGCCCGGGCATAGTGGTGTATACCTTTAATCCCAGCACTCTGGAGGCAGAGGCATGTAGATCTCTACAGTTTGAGGCCAGCCTGGCTCTATACTGAGTTCCAGGACAGTCAGAGCTTTATAGTAAGCCCCTGTCTTTAAAAAAAAAAAAAATTAGTCACTAAGTAAATAAATGTGCATTTTACTTCACAGCTCATCTATGTTTGCATTAAAGTATTACGCATATTTGAAGAGCATTACCTTCCCCTTCCTTAAACAACCTGAAGTCTCACGTAGCTGGGCCACAGCCCCTGGAGTTTAGGCTGGATGCAAGTATACTTGGCCTATGCAAATAGCCTTTGTGTGAACACAGCTGCTCTGTCAGGCTCAGGTGTTCTCAGCCTCTCAGCCTCTCAGCCTCCCCTCCCTTGATGGGGGCACGAGAGCTATAGAACCACATAGAGCTTAGATCTCCCCATGGTCAGAGCTGTTCAGGAGCTACCCAGAACGTCCCACGTAGACTCACCAGCAGCTAATCTGTGCCTGCTTGTCTTCTCTCTGCTTGAGTGTTTTCCCTTTGACAGGTTTGCACTCTGACCTTTCTTGTCCTTCTCCTGAAGAGTGATGATGAGACTCAAGTAACCACTGAGTTCTTTACCATAACACCAACAATGGTTTACAGGCCTCCTGTGATGGCTGGTGGATAGAGCAGGTAGATACGAAAAGGAACAGAGACAGCAAAAATGCTGTATCTACTCAAGAGAGCACACACTTCCACTGAAGTAGGAATCTATTTCTAGAAAAACACTGACTAATGAGACCTATTATTAGTCCAGCAACCTTTGGTTTTAACCATTAAAAGTGTGTGTGTGTGTGTGTGTGTGTGTGTGTGTGTGTGTGTGTATGAACTGAAGCTAAAGCTCAGTGGTAGAACAGTTGCCTAACATGCTTGAGGCCATGGGTTCAGTCCCCAGTTATGCATTTGACACCACCCATGTGCCAAAAATACATAATTTGATCCTTTTTTAAAAAAGATTTATTTATTTTTATTTTATGTATGTGAGTACACTGCAGCTGTCTTCAGACACACCAGAAGAGGGCATCAGATCTCATTACAGATGGTTGTGAGCCACCATGTGGTTGCTGGGAATTGAACTCAGGACCTCTGGAAGAGCAGTTAGTGAGTGCTCTTAACTGCTGAGCCATCTCTCCAGCCTCTATAATTTGATCCTTTAATGGTATCATCTGAATCTGAATCCATTTTTCATTCAAGTAGAACTCCAGGGGTCTTTCAAAAATAGTCCTTCTAAACCAGTGAGGTGCTCTGTCCCTGGAATTATTGCAACTGGGAGGCAGAGGTTGGGAGGATCATTTGTTCAAAGATAGCCTAGGCAAGTGAGCTTGAGACTCTGTGTGTGTGTGTGTGTGTGTGTGTGTGTGTGTGTGTACGCACAAGTGTTTGTACACATGTGTCATGCGGGAAGTGGGACTGAGTTCCAGGCATTGTGGTGCGTAACTGTAATCCTAGCACTTGAGAGGCCAAGTAAGGCAGGAGAATTGAGAGTTCAAAGCTAGCCTTGATACAACGTGAGACCTTTACTCCACACACAACTTCCTCTCCAAGAAGAAAGGAAACACTCCTGATCTTCGGCCTCATGTGCTCAGTTATGGTATATACGTACAAACCAAGGTTTTTATTTTTTTATTTCTTTTTGCTTTTTCGATACAGGGTTTCTCTGTTTAGGCCTGGCTGTCCTGGAACTCACTCTGTAGACCAGGTTGGCCTCGAACTCAGAAATCCACATGCCTCTGCCTCCCAAGTGCTGGGATTAAAGGCGTGTGCCACCACCGCCCAGCACAAACCAAGATTTTAAACATTAACTTTAGAGTGAAGTGTGGTTGGGAGTTAACACCTAGGGTAACTGAAGCCTTTAGAGGGCCCACCCATGAACAGACCTTTGTATGGCTTTTGAAGCAGAATCTGTTCTTCTAACCATAGGACTGTTTCAAGATGTAAAAAGATAGAGAAAGACAAAAGTTCCAGTGTCCCAGTACTTGGAAATGTGGCAAAGTAGATTTATCCCTTTGCTAAGTCAGAATAACTAGAAAATTGGAGGCAGTTTGCAGAGATGCAGCTGCCATGTGAGGTTGATAGTCAAACCTTGTGCCTTTTGGAGAAAGACTGGTAGAGAACAGGCAAGGTTTGGATGACGGTGTGAGGTGGGTGTGAGATGGGCAGGGCCGCCTGTGTAAGGACATTTTTTTTGCAGGAACAAGGAACACAGAAAGCAGATTTCAGAGCCCCAGTTGGAAGAACTGGACTTAGCTTCCCATCACTGTCTGGTTTCCTATGTGACCATAGGTTCAGTACTATATACTCTTAGAAAGAAAGAAGATTCTACATATCTGTATGTCTCTAAGATAATCTGAACCCTGACAAAAACACAAATTAAACATCAAAAGCTAAAGGAACCATTTTGGTTCAGAGTTAGGTTTGGAAAGATGGTAAGTAAGTAAAACAAATTAATTTTTATATCATTAGTCGTTAATTTTTGTATTATTTAAGGAGATTTCCTCCCAGTGCCTAAGGAGAAACTTTAGACATGTTCATGTGGATCACGCCTTTAGTCTCAGCACTTGGGAGACAGAGGCAGGCAGATCTCAGGTCAGCCTAGTCTACATAGTGAGTTCTAGGCCAGCCAGGGCTACATAGACCCTGTCTCAAAAAAAAAAGAAAAAAAGAAAAGAAAAAAAAAGTTGGTGTTTCAGTCATTACTTGGGGTAAAACCTTCCTAACCCTGGGCCCTCTGTCTGTGCGCTTCCTCAACAGCCTGCCATATGTTCAGTATTTTGGAGGTGTCTCAGCTCTCAGTAAACAACAGTTTCTTGCCATCAATGGATTTCCTAATAATTATTGGGGTTGGGGAGGAGAAGATGATGACATTTTTAACAGGTAATGCTCACAATTTCTCTTCTCTCGGGTTTTCCTTTAGTGTTTGAGTCATTGCTTGGTTATTCTGGAAGGTTTAGCACCCAGGAGGCAGGGAAGTCCCCACCCAACCCTGGGCTTAGCTCCATGCTCTTGTAGATCTGACGGGTGCTTAGCAGAGTCTTTAGAAAGAGTGAGCTTCTGGAATCCTTAGAAGAGCTTTGGAAAATGTAAGATGGGAGGGAGTGGAGGGATAGATTTACCCTGGCTTCCTGCGTGGGCTTTCTATACTGAGGAAGCGAACCCCCAGCGTCAGCCAAGGAGACAGACAGCTGGCTGGGTAAAGTGCTTTCCCTGGCAAGCCTGAGAGCTTGAACGTTGGAAGCCATGCAGAGCTGTAAGCAGTGCATGTGTCTGTGACCCAGCATGCTCTAGTGAGATGGGACCTGGGGACAGGATAACCCCCAGATATGAGAGTCTCATTTTCAAAGACTTGCATCTCATTGTGGTCCTGTTTTTTTGTTTTGTTTTGTTTTTTTAATAAAGCAAGTTTCATCCCATGGAATCTCTGTACCATGGTTTTATTTTGAATTTTTTTAACCATAAACAAGAAAAGACAGATTAGGGGCTATAGCGATGGCTCAGCAAGTAAGAATCCATACTGCTCTTGCAGAGAACCCAAGTCTCGTCCCCAACACCATCTCACAGGCGTCTCACAACTTCCTGTAACTCCAGGTACAGAGGATCCAATACCTTTTTCTAGAGTCTGCAGACATCTGCACTCAGATGTGCACGTGCACACACACACACACAATTAAAAATAAAAATACATCATTTTTAAAAAGACAGGGGCTAGCGAGATGGCTCAATGGGTAAGAGCACTGACTACTCTTCTGAAGTTCCTGAGTTGGGATCCCAGCAACCACAGGTGGGGGGGGGCGGGGGGGGGGAGTGAGTGGGGCCAGCAGAAGGTCTTGAGTTCAGTTCCCAGCAGCCACACACGATAGCTCATGGCTATCTGTACGGCTACAGTGTACTCATACACATAAAAAACTTTAAAAAAAAAAGAAAAAGACAATAATGCCAGGTGTGATGGCCCATGCATTTAATTCCAGCACTTGGGAGGCAGAGGTAGGGTGATCTTTTGTGAGTTCAGTGCCAGTCTGGTTTACATAGAGAGTTCCAAGACAGCCAGAGCTACATAGTGAATCCTTGAATCAACAACAACAGCAAAACCCCGGACACTAGTTTAATGAGCCTGTTGGAACCCCCTGGCCTGTGCTCATGCTGTGACCAGTCTTACCCCAGGCACTTTTAAAACTGGCAAACCTGTCTCCTGCAGGTTTGGGGTAGTGAAAGCCATCTGGGAACCAATCAGAGCATTTACCTGACTTGATATACATCTGATGAGTTAGCAGAAAGTGTCTGTCAGAACGTCTGTGCCGTTTGAGGTTACCATGATGTGAGAACTTGCCCAGCTCTAAGTTCTTAATAAGGGCCTTGCCCTAAACTTCATGTTAGAGTGTGCAAACTGGTTATCAAGCATGCACATATTAAGTACCTACTGCATACAGAGCACTGCAAGGCCCATCCAGCAGGGAAGATGCTAAGAAACTTCAACACGCGGTTCAGACAGATACACCTGCCTCTATAGCCTGCCCAATATTCAGGAGGGCTGGGGAGGGGGGAAGCATTGAGGGAAGGACAGGAAAGATGGGGGTAAGTACAAGGGTGGAGTCGCTCTCCGAGAGATAAAGGCTTTACTGTACCTGCTTACTGTATGCCAGACACTAAGGTGAACTTACAGGGAAGTGGCTAGAAACCTGTGGCTCACCCACACTGGCCAGTCTGCCCCTGCCTTCGATATTTGATGCTTCGATTTGGGGCTTTATTGAGGCAAATACTACAGATTGCAAACTCTGCCAATGCAAGGTATTGGGAAGAAGTCTAAAATTTAACTAAAGACTTTCTGGGCTGTGTCCCAGCATGATGGTGAGGGTTTGGCCTTAGCGAACAGCGTTCAGGCCCACGGATGAGTCCGGAATGTGGAAGCTGGGCTATGGTAATGACTGTCCCTTTACTCTCTGCAGATTAGTGCACAAGGGCATGTCTATATCACGTCCAAATGCTGTGGTTGGGAGATGTCGCATGATCCGACACTCAAGAGACAAGAAAAATGAGCCCAATCCTCAGAGGTATGTTCTCTCTCTGTGTGTTCCTTTTACTTATTTATATGTTAGGTTTATTTTAAGTGTATGAGTGTTCGGCGTGCATGTAAGCATGTGCACTACATGCATGCCTGGTGCCCTTAGAGGTTATCTGATCCTCTGGCACTGGAGTTTTGATCCACTGTGTGGGTTTCCTCTGCAAAAGCAGACAGCCTTCCAGCCCCATGTATTCTTGTGTTTCCTCCTCCTTTGAAGGGAACAGGCTGTAAGTCAGGCTCTGCACAGGCTCTACAGGGCCCTGTAACTCCAGTGAAGTAGAGGTATTCTATCTGGGGTAACCACTCTGGGCAAAGGGGCTGTTGGGGGAGAACAGATGCTGACCAGTTTCTCTTTTTTCTTTCCTTTTTTTTTTTTTTTT
>NW_022196900.1:2609369-2612270 GCF_008632895.1 Mastomys coucha | reverse complement strand
ACTCACTCTGTAGACCAGGCTGGCCTCGAACTCAGAAATCCACCTGCCTCTGCCTCCCAAGTGCTGAATTAAAGGCGTGCGCCACCACTGCCTGGCTGACCAGTTTCTTAAGATGTATGTTTTAACCCATCCCTTTGCACCTTTTCTCCTTGGTAGGTTTGACCGGATCGCACATACAAAGGAAACTATGCGCTTTGATGGTTTGAACTCACTTACCTACCAAGTGTTGGATGTAGAGAGATACCCATTATATACCAAAATCACAGTGGACATCGGGACACCGAGATAGCATCTTGGTACAAATAAGAGACCTGAGAATGGCTAGAGACCTCAGAAGTGTGTCTCTGCCAGCCGACTGGGCTGGTCCCTCTCATTTGTGCAGTCTGAATGATACTTCTTCTTCCTTATCATTCAGACGTCTTCCCAGATGCCCAGGGTGAATATAATGTTTACCCACAACCCGGCTTGGCACTGGATGAAATTCTACAAGGTGTTTATCAGTGTAAAAAGGTCAGCCTTTGGAGAGGCATCATGGACCTGTCACCCCCAAAGAGTCAGAACTGTACACAGTTCAGAACTTGGTGACTGTGGGTCACATTCCCACTGTTGGAACTGCTAAATTGTGACGTGGGTAAGAACTTTGCTTTAATTGGCGATGTTCATACTTCGTGGCAAATTGAGACTGCTGCTGGATTCAGATTGACAAGATATTCTTGAATTTTTTTTTTTTATATACAAAAATCAAAATTTCACTCAGTCTCCTGTTCTGTCCCTTTCCGTCGGTATGCAACGATTACAATCACTGTGTGTGTGTCTTTTCTTAGCAAAAGAGTTTTAAAACTTGAGCCTGGAACTTGGTGTCTTGCAGTGTGTGGATTCCAAGGCCTTGCCCTCAGAGCAGGGTCCTGGGTACTCACTCACTTACGTGGCCTGTCTCCAGATCCGCGTCTGATTTCTGAATGTAAAGAGATTTTCTTGTTGTTGTTGTTTTTGTTTTGTTCTGTTTTTTGTTTTTAGAAGCAGTCTGTAGTATTTTAAAGAATAAATCAAGTTGTGATTATGCTATAGGATGATTTTGTGTTGATCCAAATTGGAATAGCTATTATTGAGTGTTGTATTTTTTGTGACTTTATTTTTCTGGGCATGCTATATAAACTTGAATTTCCTATGTATTTTTATTGTGGTATTTTAAATGTGGGGGAAGGGATTGAGTATTTTTTAGGGGAAAAAAAATAACGTATGCTGTAGTAGTCACAAACGAGCGAGCCTCTGATTTAGCTGGCAAGTCAGGTTTTGTAAAGAGCAAAATTTCTTCCAGGTCCCTTGCTAAGGGAACAGGTCACATTACCCTGCCAGAACTTGGGAGACAGCATCTGCTTACCTGGCAGAACTCTCCCTCCACTCCCGCAGGTGGGCTGGGTGGAAGCACACTCACCCTCCTAGAACTGACCCCCTCATGGCCTCAGGCTGTGGGGTTGAAAAATTGTAGCAGTCAGGTTGTTTACCATCCCCCCAAGCCTCGGCACCACACTCCCTGACCCACCCAAAGTTACCGGTTCTCCTTTTCACCTGCTCTTTCCCCTTCCTTCTCTCCTCTCCCTTCTCACCCTCTTTGCTTCCTTCCCTAAAATTCCCTGTGGCCCTCAGGGTCAGACGATTCTTTCTCCAACATGACTGTGTCTTTTAATTAGAGGTCTAGAAAGTTCACCTGAACCCATCCCCATTCTTCCTGAGAATCCTGGTGCCTCGAAAGCCCCTCATCGACACTCAGGGTTTAGCGGGTGCTCCCAATGCTCACTCTAACCCATGAGATGTCATTCACAAACCAGCCCGTGCCGGGCAGTGTGCTGTGCCTGCGGTGACGTAGCTGGAAGCACGAACTCAGGTCCTTAAGCTGAGAGGGCTTCAAAGACGAAGCCTGGGTTGGGATGGTAAATTTCAGCTATCTAATCCCAGAGCTAAGCCCTTTCTGCTTGTGGCAACCTGGACTCCAGCCCTAAGTATAGAGGCGGCATGGATGGCTGGCCCTCGTCCTACCTGTGCCTTTATTGCTCTGAGCACCACAGTCTCTTAACTTGCTGACTTCTCCAGAAGCTTTTTTATGTGTGGGTTAGAAAGTCTTTTCACCAGTCAAAGCAGCCAGGCTGTGCAGTCTGTGCTCTCTCGATTGGTTCCCCAGGCCTCTAGAAGGCATTAAAACCAAGACTGGATGCACCGAGAGGAGCTTTTTTCCCTGTCCCTAGATCCTGACTTTTCCAAAGTGCCTTAAAAGAAGAGAGACAGACACATTGAGTGTGTTGCTTCTTTCTCTCCTAAAGCGAAACTCTGCCTTTTCTCTACGCTGTTCCTGTTGGGTTCTTATTCATGTCAAATATGTGGTCCAGTCTCAGAACCAAGGGAAGTTATCTTGCCTGTTCCTCCCGTTTCCTCCCTTCTGGCATCCTTTGGGGGCACCTCCGGCCCAAGGCACTGTTAGGCCTGGGCATTTGCCTGGCCCCAGAGATGCCACTGGGGACTGGAAGATTGAGGGGACAGGGAACCTTCCCTTCACCTGGGAATTCTGACCCTGGTGTCACATGCTCTGTCTGTATTTTTGATGATGACCTGTGTGGCGTGGCCTTTATGAAAGATCAGAAGCACAGGAAGGCAAAGGAAACGCACTGCCCTTTAGCCTGGCTGGGTCTCTGCCGGCTGGGATGTTCCAGACCTGTGATGCTGTGTATGTATTTTGATACCCCATGTGTGCAGATGTATTTACCCTTGGGGCTGGAGGTGGGTGACTGTCTCTGACCCTGATGTTCAGAACAGACATCTGTATTTTTGCCTTTTAAATGCAGTAATATAACATGAATAAATGACCCTATCTTTGTAACTTTGTATCTTTTCTTTGTGTGTGGGGGG
>NW_022196900.1:2589794-2609359 GCF_008632895.1 Mastomys coucha | reverse complement strand
AAGCTGGGGGAACAGCAGCAGGCTACACATGCCTCCCAGAAGTCAGAAGTGTCCCTGTAGGACCTTCATTTTTCTTATCTGTAAGTAGGAATGATACCATATAGAGACCATTTTAGGCTTAAAAGAGGTGATCTGTTTAAGCCAATGACAAATACCTCACAGGTACCCAACAACATAATACCTATTCCCAGTTCAAAATAAAACTGTGCCTAGCAGTTCTCTGGCCACAGTCTACTGCAATTCTCAACACATGTCAGGATAGTTGAGGATCCATCTGAGAGCCATTGGTGCAAGGGATTCAGAGTGTAAGTTATGTGCTGCCATCCCATATAGAGTTTCTTGCCAGGCCAGGAAGTTGTTAGCCAGTGGCTCCAAACTAGTGATCCTAGAATAGAGATCAGAACCCAAGGGCCACTTGTCCTTAATAAGCTAATTAAACAAGTCATAGTGAAAGGCAGGAAGTGGAGGTTTACTCAGTGTGGGTACTTAAGAGGTCCAGTGCCCCTCCCCTAAGCCTTTTGAGTCAGTCCTAATGTGGTTAGGTTTAAGTAGAGGGTAGGGGCTGCCTACTGCAAAACAGTCCTTGCCAAAAGATGCTCACTCCCACCTGTCACCACTGCCTCCAGCTCCAGTCTCTCCTGCAGTCACCTGACAAGATGCTAGCAGTGTGGGAAATCTCTTTCCAGGAGACATATTTCCTCCCTGCATAGGATTCCTGAGGACATTCTAGTTCTCTGGGGTACATTGTCCACAATGGTGTATAATGGAAGACAAAAATGTCTCCCTCTCACTCTCTTAAGAGTTGTTTTCATTTTTAATTATGGTTCTCTGTGCGGGCGCCTATGGGAGCCAAAAGAGAGCGTCTTATTCTCTTGAACTTGATTTAGAGGAAGTTGTGAGCAGCCTGAAGTGGTTGCTGGGAATCAGACGTGGGTCCTCTGCAAGAACAGAGTGTGTGTGTGTGTGTGTGTGTGTGTGTGTGTGTGTGTGTGTGTGCTCCTTAGCCATCTTTAGCCCCAAAATGTCTCTTTAGTATATCATCATTGTTCCAGTATTACTAGAAAAGAATCTTAGTTGTTACCAGGTACTTAAGGCAATATATTCCAGGTGTGTCCTCTTTTATCCCGTGTGTCAGGCACCACAGCCTCTCACAGGCTGGTTGATAGACTTGAAAGAGGTCAAAGGAAGTCAGTGCACCAGAGAGGCTGTTCTGGCTGCCCTATTAGAATGAGCAAGAAGGGGCTCAGCGATCCAGAGCACTGACTGCTCTTCCAGAAGTCCTGAGTTCAAATTCCTAGCAACCACATGGCGACTCACAACCATCTGTAATGGGATCAGACGCCCTCTTCTGGTGTGTCTGAAGACAGCTACAGTGTGCTCATAAAATAAATAAATAAATCTTAAAAAAAAAAAAAAAGGAAGCAAGGAAGAAGAGCATCAGCCACCCGTGCCATCTGGGTTGTCTACGCTACTGGAAGACTCTTTAGTGGCCTTTGACCTGAGCATCCATGGGAGATGCTTCAAACATGATGTAGTGACCTCCTGACACAGTGCTCTCAGAGACTTGATGAAAAACCAGTGTATTTTCCTTATCGTCTCACCCCCCAGCATTTCACACCTGACTCCAGGTGTGCAGACTTTCTCCTTGCCAAACAGGCACTTCCAGTAGGATAGCCTCTAGAGTAACTTATTATCATCCACTGGATTTGGAATCACATGCCATCAGGCTAAGGACTCAACCACAAGATTGCCCGGTCTCCAACACCATTGGCAAGTAGCAGGTTGTGACCTGTGCTCCTGACCAACTGGCTGTAGATTCCCAGCATCTTTACTGCTGCTGCTGCGACTCACTTGCCAGGATGATTCACAGAACTCAGGGAAATATACATTCATAGTTTATTATAAAATGATAGTTCCATCCAGGCATGGTAGCTCAGGCCTACAATCCCTGCCACTCAGAGCTGACGCAGAAGGATCACAAAAATCTGAGGCCTGCCTGAGCAAACTAGTGAGATCCTCCATCATCAATAAATTTTGGGGGGAAAAAAGGCCAAGGAAATAGCTCAGTGGTAGAGCACTCACCTTGTGTGAGACCCTGGGCTCAACCATGAGTGGTAATAATGGATGTTAGGTTGTGGGGGAGATGATTCATTGGGTAAGAGCGCTTGTACAAGTGTGAGAACCTGAATTTGAATCTGTAGAATCCATGTGAAAAGCCAGGCATGGCTGTAACCTCAGGTGCAGAGTGAGAGAAGAAAAAAAAAAAAAAACCGTGACGTCCTCTGGCCTTCCTGTGTGTGCACATGTTGGTTGGTGAGCAACTGAATCTTTAGCCGGAGTCACTTGGGGTGATTGAACTGAGGGGGTGGCAAGTTCCCAGGTTCCTTCTCATGATTTTATCTTCCTAATGGCCAATTCCCATCCAGGAGCCACCTCGATAGAACAAAGGGTATGCCTGTCCTCCAGGAGAGTTCAGGGCATGTGAGCTGCAGCAGAAGCTGAGTGTGAGATCAAAAGAGTCTAGCCCTGCTATTGCTAAGAAAGGTAGGAAAGTGTTAAGGGCCCTATGCCAGAAACCAGGGCAAAGACCGAGTGTGTGTCCCGTCAGACTCCAGTGAACACAGGCCTTGGCAGCCTCTAAGGTCTGGGTCAAACTAACTGAAATGAGTAGATGTGGGTCCTCATAGCACGTATCTGTCTCAGCACTCGAGAGGCTGAGACGGTCACCGACTCTGAGACCAACCTGGGCTTACCCCCTGAGACCCTGGAACTTCTTGCTCTGAGAGAAAGGAAATGAGATCTGGCTGAGCCAGTCCTGCCAGGGGAACCTTATTTCCTTGTTTGAACTTGTCCTGGGCAGGGAATGTGGCTGCTGCATTCCTCTGGGCATGAACCATTCAGAAGTCATGAGGCGGGAAAATTTTTGTGGGTATGGTGTTAAAGGGTGAGAATGTCATCCGACCAAAACTCAGAGGTACTTGAGGAGGAAAAGGTATAGACATCAGCAAGACACATACCATTGAGGATAAAGGGCAAAAGGATATCGCAGATCATTAGAGAAGCTGGGACAGAAAGGTAGAAAAGGTTTAAGGGTCCTATGCCAGAAATCAGCGTGAAAACCAAGCATGTGTCCCACTAGACCACAGTGAACACAGGTCTTAGCACACCATACAGACATGAAACCATACCATGGTCATTACTGCTGGGCTGGCTTTCTCTGCCTTCACTCTTGCTCATTGACTCTGGGCAAGTCAACTTTCCTTTCTAGACTTCTGTTTGCTCTTGCTTTATATTATTATTATTATTATTAAATTTTTTTTAGATAGGTTTCTCAATATAGCCCTGGCTACCCTGGAACTCACTCTGTAGACCAGGCTGCCCTCGAACTCAGAAATCTGCCTGCCTCTGCCTCCCAAGTGCTAGGATTAAAGGCATGCGCCACCACTGCCTGGCTGCTCTTGCTTTTTATGAGCTGCTCTCAGAACCCACCCTTGGTCTCCTGTGTAATTCTGCCCTCCCACAGAGAACTTCCCAGAAGTTATCTGGTCTGACCTCTGTGATCTGGAGGAATTCACTGTAGTTCTGGTCTTAGCCATGAACACAGCTCTCCAAACCTGTCCTCCACCCACTTTCCCACTCAGCACCCAATTCTCACCTGACTAAAAGATGGTTGGTCACAGCCACACAGTCTAGCCTCCCTAGGGAAGGAAGAGTATTTGTCATGTAAGAATTAGCAAGCCGGGCGGTGGTGGCCTAAAGGTGCATGCCTTTAATCCCAGCACTTGGGAGGCAGAGGCAGGTGGATTTCTGAGTTAGAGGCCAGCCTGGTCTACAGAGTGAGTTCCAGGACAGCCAGGGATACTCAGAGAAACCCTGTCTCAAAAACAAACAAACAAACAAACAAACAAACAAACAAACACCCAAAAGAATTAGCAAACTGAAAGGCCAGCCCTCTGGAACAAAGTGTTAAACCGGATTTAGAAACCAAACTGAGCCTCTAGCATTTGTCAGTCCTCAGGCAGCAGGCCCTGCGTGGCCAGCTGACTTCTTTTAAACTTCCTAGTGGATGCTGGGGATAGCCTTTGTGTCCCATAGGCAGGCCCCCTGCTGATAGACAGGCTCAACGAGTTCCAGGCTGGATCAGGATACAGTTACACAATTGTGGACCCATCAACTACCCTGTCTCTCTTCAAACTGACCAACCCTAACGTGTTGTTGGTGGAGTACTTCAGAGACTGGGTTTTCCCAACTCTCTCGGACCAAGAGCCCCTTGCTTTGCGGAGGGCGTCCTTTTCTCAGAGCGCCTGCTGCATGTGTGTGTCTCCTCACCACAATAGACACCTACCTTCCACTGTTGCTGCTGTCTGCTGTGCTTGGGATGTCTCTGCTGTTGTGCTTGAGAATTTTCCTACCTTTTAATAATTTAATTGGCAGAAAAAGTGAACCTAGTCAAGACCCTTAGACTGCATTGATGCCATATGGGACAGCTTTTCTGGGAATGGTTGATGACAGAAATCTTAAAGTCAGGCTGGCCCCACAATTCTCATTCTAGAAATTTAGTTACTCCCTCCCCCACGGTGTATGTCCCCGTGCTGTTAATCCTGGGAAAAGAGGAGATGCCACCAAGGGGGGGCTTTGCTTAGGAAAATGAAATATAGTTTACCACAGCTACAGAGAATAAAGTGGGTCTGGATTCATGTATTGGAAGGAGGCCTAAGGGGGAAAAAAGTAGACTATTTTCATACACAGCAGGGAGTTGTGTCAAATTCTGCTCCCTTTAATGGAGATATTATTGTGTAATTGCTGGTGAGAGTAAAAACATAAGCAGAGCCGGGCAGTGGTGGCACATGCCTTTAATCCCAGCACTTGGGAGGCAGAGCCAGGCGGATTTCTGGAGTTCGAGGCCAGCCTGGTCTACAGAGTGAGTTCCAGGACAGTGGAACTATACAGAGAAACCCTGTCTCGAAAAAAACAAAGAAACAAACAAAGAAACAAACAAAAACGAAAACATAAGCAGAAGATTGTGGCTGAGTCTCACCTCCCTTCACACACTATTGCTAGGCTCTTGTTCTGTTCTCTCCACCTGCAGCTGGCTTTCAGATTTCAGGAACCACCAACACTGAGAAAATAAGCTGAATGCTGAGCGCGCAGCATGTATAAAGCCCCAGGTTCTCAATCCCAAACATTCAAGATAAGGTGGTTAGTGGGATTCGGGGATGGATAGACAGAGGGAGGAGGTGGACAGACAGGGGAGGGGTGCCCCCTGGAAAGCTGCCAAGTCTTAAACACCTTGGAAGAGAAGAAGGCTTCCTTGTCTCTATGTGTGTGTGTGTGTGTGTGTGTGAGAGAGAGAGAGAGAGAGAGACAGAGAGAGACAGAGAGAGACAGAGAGAGACAGAGACAGAGAGAGACAGAGAGACAGACAGACAGACAGACAGACAGACAGACAGACAGACAAAAAGAAGGAGAGACAGGAGGCCTGAGTCCTGTCCATGTGTGGTAGGATGTAGCATCACTGTGGAATCCCTGAGGAGCTCAGTGCAGGTTGAAGAGACTTCTAGAAATTTCTTCCCTCTCTTCCGTGTGCAGCAGACCACCATGCCTGTTTCACTTGTGCATTAAAAAGATTAAAAACACAAACACTGGGAAGGGAACACAGAGCCCTGGGTCTGGAGGAACAATATTGGCTGGTGGTCCTTGATCATGGGCCTGGGGAGGAACAGCAGCCCGAGAGGAAGTGAGCAGACTCCATTACCAGCAGAGCCTTGGCCTTAGAATCTAGGAGCCTGGACTCTGCATAAGCAGACCCTGACATCTGGATTTTGATATAGACTCAAGCCCCAGAGCGATGGGAGATTCATTTCCTGGCCAGATGTAAATACAGAACATTTGGCTTGTGCTCCTGCATTTAGTCCCTGCTTGAGAGGCATATGCCATGGCATGTCCAGCTAGAGGGCATGCTTTTATCTCAAAGCCTGGGTGTAGGGTACGAGGGCTGTGTGCCTGGCCTTGCCAGGCTTCTCTCAGTTCCATGGAGCCCAGCCAGCTGGAGCTTCCTGCATCAAGAGCCTTAGAAATCTGGCCACTAGAAGTATCCAGTCAAAGCCACGGAGACATTACAAGGGCCTTCAGAGCACTTCCTGCATAACTTTGGTCCCCTTTGATGACAACAGGACAGGAGAGAGGCTAGCTGCAACACCCTCTTAGTTCCCAGCTTCACAAAAGCCACACCTAGAGGGAGGAAATGCTGGGGAGACACCCCACCACATGAGTGGCTGCACATCTATAATCTCCCCTGCTCAGCAGCGCTTCTTATAGTAACCCCATCACTGGAAACTCGAGGCTCAAAGAGGTCACACATCCTACACGGGGTGATGCAGAGTTAGTGCCTCACACAGACCCTTCCTTCTCCACCAGCCCTTTAGCCAGCTTCTTTAGGCCTAGTCATACCACTGAGGAGTAGAGAGAAGTAAAACAAGGAGGACTATGACACTGAGAACTCACATGGACCTGAAACAATGTGGTTTTCTGCTTCTTGAAGTTCACTGTGAGCAGTAACTCCAATGCTAGATCCTGGTTCACAGACAACATAGCTCCTTCTATTCTCTTGGACTGTCCCTGCCTTGGGTCAGTACTTGTGGTCCTGGGAGGCTCAGTTTAGAATCCACCACAAGGCTGCAGAAACCCAAAGGGGCAAGTGGAGAGATGCGGTCTTAGTTAGGGTTTCCATTGCTGTGAACAGACACCATGACCAAGATAACCCTTATAAAAGGGCAACATTTAATTGGGGCTGGCTTACAGGTTCAGAGGTTCAGTCCATTATCATCAGGGTCCTCAAGGCAGGAAGCATGACAGCATCCAGGCAGACATGGTGCTGGAAAAGGAGCTGAGAGTTCTACATCTTGATTCAACTGCAGCCAAGAGAAGACTGGCATCTTCAGGCAGCTAGGAGAGGGGGGAGGTCTCTCAAAGCCCACCCCCAAAGTAACACACTTTCTCCAACAAGGCTACACCTTTTAATAGTGCCACTTCCTGGGCCAAGCATATTCAAACCACCACATTCCACTCCCTGGCCCCCATAGGGTTATTCAAACACATGAGTCTATCTATGGAGGCCATATCTAGCCATAACATAATGCAAAATACATTTTGTCCAATTTCCAAAGTCCCATGGTCCATAACAGAGTTAATGATGTTAAAAGTCCAAAGTTCAAAGACTCTTTTGAGATTCATCCAATCGCTTACCTGTAATCCCTATACAATCAGAATCAAAAAGCAGATCACATACCCCAATAGCACAGAATATACATTACCATTCCAAAACCTCATAATGAGGAAATATTGAACCAAAGAAGGACTAAAAACCAGCTGGGCAAACTCCAAACTCTGTACCTCCATGTCTGATGTAAAAGCACTCTTCATATCTCCAACTCCTTTAATTTGTTTATCTCCTCAAACATAAGATTTAGCTCCATTGCACTTCCTGGTGTTGTTTAGTAGTAGTAGTAGTAGTAGTAGTAGTAGTAGTAGTAGTAGTAGTAGTACTTGAACTATACCTTTTGTATTTTTCCTTTCTAAGTTTGCTACACTTCATCAAAATGTTCACAGCACAGAGTCTATGCTGGTGGTTTCTAAGACTTCCTTTGTGAATGCAACTAATCAAAATCTCTTTACCTTCGCCTCAGGCAGACTCTTCAGACAAGAGCAAAAACTAGCAACATTCTTCACCAAAACATCATAAGAAAGATCTCCAGAGTTGAAATCACCCTCAACACCAATGTCTCCCTAATAAAGCATTCCATGGCTTTCCAAATCCAAAGTCCCTAAATCCACAACTCCTCCAAAGAACAGCATGTTCAGGCATATCACAGCAATATCCCACTCCTGGTACCAACTTCTTTTTTAGTTAGGATTTCTAGCTGTGAAGAAATACCATGACCCAGGCAAGTCTTATAGAGGACAACATTTAATCAGGGCTAGCTTATAGGTTCAGAGGTTCAGTCCATTATCATCAAGGTGGGAACATGGAAGCATCCAGACAAGCATGGCGCTAGAGAAGGAGCTGAGAGTTCTAGATCTTGATCCAACTGCAGCCAGAAGAGAACTGGCATCTTCAGTCAGCGAGGAGGAAGCTCTTTCAAAGCCCACCCCCATAGTAACACACTTTCTCCAACAAGGCCACACCTCCTAATAATGCCATTTCTTGGATCAAACATATTCAAACCACACAGAAACCATTCCTCCAGAGTGGATCCCTCCTTTCTCTCCCTTCCCCACCTCTCCTCCCTACCATGCACCTTTTTTCCAAAAGGAGGGTAAGTGCCACTCTCTTCCTTAAACCTCTGCATGTTCCCAGCCAAAGACAATTTGAGGGGGTGGTGTTTTGATTTCAGCAAGTGAAGGACCTGTGGTTTGTTTTTGAGTCATGACTGAATGATGGACTTAACTTCGTCAACTCCAGGTCTGACTGACTCAGAATCCATGCGGCTTACTCTAGACAGGTATTTACCCAGACGCATGAGATTATGGAATGGATGAGAGAAGGGCTGGCTGTTGAGGACAAGAGAAACCTCCCTAATGACCAATATGCCTGTATGGGCCAGCTGTCCCAGATACCAGCCCGGGGCCTCTCTGTTTGTTTGATTTCAGACCCTGGGACAAGAAACTGAGGTGCACCAGGCAGTGGTGGTACATGCCTTTAATCCCAGCACTTGGAAGGCAGAGGCAGGCAGATTTCTGAGTTTGAGGCCAGCCTGGTCTACAGAGTGAGTTCCAGGACAGCCAGGACTTCACAGAGAAACCCTGTCTCGGAAAAAAAAAAAAAGAAAGAAAGAATGAAAAAAACCCCAAAACAACAACAAAACAAAAACAAAGAAAGAAAGAAAGAAAGAATGATAGAAAGAAAGGAAAGAAAGGAAGGAAGGAAGGAAGGACGAGAGAGAGAAAGAAAGAAGAAACTGAGGTGCATATCTTACCAAGGCAGGTCTGGCCTCCAGGTTCTCCCAGCATCCCTCAGTCCTTACCTGGCATATCCTGCCCCTAACTCTGACTTCCAGCTCAGGAACTGGGATGACCTTCCCCCAGAGGCTCTTCTCTATATAATCCAGACATTTTGGTTTCCCTTCTCTCTCCTTTTCTCTCTCTCCTTCTCTCACTGAGCAAGCACTCTTTCTTTCTTTCTGTTCCCTCTCCACTCTATTTCTTCCCATGGTGACTCCCCTGGCCTACTTCCTTGGGGCCAGTGAACTCACACAAGAGCAGCTTCCTAATAACCTGTGTTTAATATTATCTAATCTGGCTTGAACTGGCTCATTGCACCTGTAGAGAAAGAACTTATTACTAATATCCAAGAGTGCTGAGATTGTGTCTTTCATAGGCCATGACATATACTAGCCCACTGATTGGATGCCTCACTTTGGAGGATGTGGACCATAAAGGGAGCAGAGGAAGCCTGGAGTGGAGTGACCAAGGCCTGGTCATCTCTGGCCCTCATCTGGGCAGCAATTGGGTGAGAGATCTTTTAACTGCAAGCTTATGGTTCTTAGAAAGCTCGGGGGGGGGGGGGGGGGGGGGGGTCTCCAATTTACTCTCTAAGTCCTCTAACCAGACTATGGTTGTGAGGCCTAGAACAGGAGTCCTATCGTCCTATAAGACCTCAAGGTCAGAATCAAAGGTCTATTTTGGCAATTCAGGAAGCCAGAGAAGAACCAGAGGAAGGAGGGACAGCCCACAGAAGTTCTGAGGGACCCCCAAGGGCACCGCAGCAGCTCTGAGGGACCCCTAAGGGCACGGCACAGACTCATTCTGAAACCAGACCTTAATGCACATTTCTCTCAAAGCTGGCTTTCCTATTTTTAGTCTGTCTCACCTCATAGAAGGAAGTTTCAGACATGCAAAGTTCGGCTTACAAAATGAAACACAAAACCTGTCCTGAGGGTATCTTGTGGCCTAGCTCCTGCTGTCTCCCAAACAGAGCTCAATAGTGCAAGTAGGTTTTCTAACCCTCTCTTAAACAGGCAAGGGGCTGGAGAGGAGGCTCAGCAGTTGAGCTATCTGTTGTTCTTATGAAGAGCCTAGGTTTGATTCCCAGCACCCACATAGTCATGTATAACAATCTGTACTTCCAGTGCCAGGGCGTCTAATGCCCCCTTCTTTTTATGGTCTGCCATGCCCCACCCCCAATCCCCAGGATAACTGTAGCCATTTTGTCCCATGCCTGCCAGCTATTTCATATTGTTGCTGTAACATGCCTGCCAGTCATTGGCACAGAGAAGTGACTTGGCTCAAGGAGATGCCGAACACACCCTGTTTTGTTCTGAGTGTTCTGTATGAGGTTTGCTAATCTTAAGAAATTCCACAAAGCTTTACGTAGGACCCATCAAATCAAAGGTCAATCTGAACTGTTATGTCTAAAATATCTTGAGTCAGAGCCGACCACTGGGCAGCACTTCTTGTGCCTGCGTATGAGCAGGCACAAGAAGTGGTTTTTTTTTTTTTTATGTTTTTTTTCCTCTCCTTTATAAAAGCTGACAGAAAAGGGTAGCCATGGTTATAGTTCAGATAATTCTGAACTTGGTCTGACCAGCATCAGGGTGTGTATCCACTAAACTATTCTTGCTTAACTGAGATCAGTGTTCATATGGTTTGTATGGCAATTCCTGACCCCAACACCTCTTCAAGCACCAGGTGTATATGTGATACACATACATACACAAGCAAAACACATAGACACATAGAATAAATGAATATAAATGAACAAAAACAAAACAGGCAATCTGACCTCAGAGTGTCAGCCCTTTACTATACTTTCTGCCCTTACTTCTCCAGCTCTTATTGTTAGATTCCGGCGTGAGTCCCCCCACTGGAGAAGAAACAGGAGGGAGATCGCTGTAAATTACATGAGGTTTATTATTGGTTCGTCCTGCATTCAGAGCAAAGGGGACAACCAGGAACAAAAGCACACACACTTTTTATACCTTTCAGTGCATAGGTTTACAGCATGAGTTAGTTATCTCTCATTGGTGGAGCCCATTGTCTTTTGTTCTCATTGACCTTTATGCCTCAGCTGAGGGGGAGATACAGATTGCACGTAGGGGGGGATCCACTCTCCCAGGAATGTTTCCTGGAACTGGGCATTACTCCCCACAATTAGGGCATCTCCTGGGGACTGATGTTTGCTCGGTAAACTCTTCTGAAGCTCCATCTTTAGGTTTAAGGGACATCCCTTGCTCCTTGGTATTTTTATGAGGCGTCCCTATTTGCTCAATTCTTACATTATCACTGGACTGAAAGGCCAGCCTTGGATAAAGAGCCAATCACAGAGAGGCTGCAGAGAGATGGCTGGCATTGATCCCAGCACTTGGGAGGCACAAGCAGACAGATCTTTGACTTTGAGGCTAGCCTGGTCTACAGAGGACAGCCAGGGCTCACAGAGAAACCTTGTCTGGAAAAAAAAAAAAAAAAGCAAAGAACACTCGTTGTTCTTGCCGAGGGCCTGAATTTAGTTGCCAGCACCCACAGGGTTGTTCAGACTTCTATAACTCCAGTTCTGGGAGATTTGACTTTCTCTTCCAACTTTCTTGGGGGCCAGGTATACATATGGCATACATGCATGCAGGAAAACCCCTCGAAGACAGGCTGGCAGGGTGGTTCATATTTTTAGTCCCAGGACTTTAGAGGCAAAAGCAGAGGGATCTCTTAGTTGGAGGTTAGCCTGATCTACAGGACTACACAGAGAAAGAAACTCTGTCTGTCGGGGAGGTGGGCGAAGGGGGAGGGAGGAACAAAAACAAAAACAAAACTCCCCCCAAACTTCATACACATAAAAGAAAATAAAGAAATCTGAGAAAAAAAGAGTTAATCAGAGGACCATGCCTCCCCAGGGGGACTTGGGGCTCTAGTGGGAGCTGCACTTTATGAGAGGAGCGGGGCCCACAGCCTATAGTCTGCTTCCTTGGAAAGTGGTGATCAGAGACTTCACCCATGGGTGCTCCCAGCACTTCCTGGGGGACAAAGCACATGGGTTACCAGGGTCCTGTTACTCACAACTGGCTTGCGAGGTTCCAAGGAAGTCATGAGAGTATAAAGAATATAGGCTTAAAGCATTCAAAGACCTGGCTTGCCACAAAGCCACTATGGAACCCTGGAAAAATGGCTTTTTTGTCACTCAAAATCACAATAGTCCTGGGCTCGTGTACTAAAAAGCTGTCTCCTTTTCTCCACTATTCTGTTGCGTCAGCTTTTGTCACAAAACAAGCATCCATATGTCTGAGGAGCTGTCTCTGGACTCTGTTGTTGCAGGATATTTGATCACACTGTGAATCCTGAGATGATGTTATTCACTGGAAAACAAAAACCTGTTTCTAGTTAGAGTGTGTCTCAGCCCTTAGCACACACCTTTAATCCCTCTGGCTGGAATGCAGACTTAAGGAAGTACTGATATTTGAAAATGATATCTGGGTGATGAATCAGAGAAAGATTTGACAGAATAGGATATGACCAACTCTCACAAGAGGAGGGAAGAGGGAGGAAAGGGAAGCTACCTGAGGGGCAGTGCAGAGACAGAACAGAGGCAGGTTTTACTGGGACAGTTGCACCAAGACAGATTGCAGACACAGAGAGACCAAGCTAGACACAGATGAAGACAAAATGAGCCAGTGAATGAGAAGAAACCAGAAGACAAGAACATATTGCCAAAGTTAATATGAGGCCAAGCAGAACAATTCATTAATAAACAGAGAGATGGGGGATGGAGAGATGGCCCAGTGGCTAAAAGCACTGACTATTCTTCCAGAGGTCCTGAGTTCAATTCCCAGCAACTCTATGGCTCACAACCACCTGTAAGGAGATCTTACAGAGAGAGAGATTTTATTTATTCATTCTTTTGATGGGAGACCTAGGTTGGTTCCACAACTTAGCTACCATGAATACAGCCACAGTAGACACTGGTGCCCAAGTATCTCTGTGATGTGTTCCTTTGGAATTCTTTAGGTAGATACCAGGAAGTGGTGGAGCTGAGTCCTGTCATCTGTTTTTAGGCTTCCATTTTTAACTTTTTTTTCCTCAAGATTTACATAGAAAAAAATGTATGAGTGCAAGTATATGTGCAATGATTGTAGAGGCCAGAGGAGGGGGACAGATCCCCTGGAAGTGGAGTTACAGCTGGCTGTGAATCTCTTTATAGGTGCTGGGAACTGAGCCTGGGCCCTCTGTTAGAGGGTAAGTGTTCTTAACCACTGAGCCACCTCTCCAGCTCTATTTTTAGTTTTTTGCTTCTCTGAGTTTTTTGTTGCTGTTTGGTGTCTGACTTTGCTTGTTTTTGTTTGTTTGTTTGTTTGAGGCAGGGTCTCATGTAGCCAAGATTGGTTTTGAACTTCTATGTAGTCAAGGATAACATTAAACTACTGACGTTCCCGGGCCTACCTCTCAGAGCACTGGGACTATAGGTATGTACCACCATGCCTAGTTTTCTCTTTTTGGTTTTTTTTTTTTTTTTTTTTTTGAGAGACTTCCAGAGATTGAACTGGCTTTTGTAACGGGTCCTCAGACCTTAGCACAACTGATTCCATGATGGCAGTACCAGTCAGGCCATAAATCTCAGTACGTAGACAACATCACCTGTCAAATTTGAAGGCCTGATCCATCTAAGTCCACAGTTCTAGGACACTCTCTAATGTACTAACCTTGCTTTTTTTGGCTCCTGAAGCTCTGCTTCTGGCTAACTGTTCTTGTTAACTGAAGTATGGCAACCCAGGACATGTTTTTTTTGTGCTTAAAAATCTCACCCTAAGAAAGGCTCTGCACTGCACTGGGATCCCACGTCTGAGCGGACTTCTCTGGTGAAGCCTACAGTTTTCATGCCGGCCAGCCGTGTGTAAGGGCTCCCACATCCTCTCCAGCGCTGCTTGTTTTTAGTGACTGCCATTCTGACCTGGATGAGATGAAATCTCAACACAGTTTTAATTTGGATTTCTCTGTCAGGTTGAGCAACTTGATTCTTATTCAGAAAGTCAGTGAATGTGTCTATACCTTGTTTTCCCTATGTTCCCCCTCACACTTGCAGAATTTTAGGTTCTTCTTTAAGATGGTTTTCTGTCTTCAAGTGAACTTTCGCACCAATATTAATTAATCTGAGATATGAGCTTTTGGACACAATCAATCCTTAGGTTGACTCAGTGAAACTTCTTGGTTAGTGACTAAACCCTGTTCCTAATGGTTTGGGTTTTCAAAATGCATAAAATAGAGGATCCAAGAGTTCCTACTGTTAAGGCCTGGGAGGGGCAGTGCCTGTCTAGCCAGCCATTTTGAACTATTACTAATGTTTCAAGGGAACTTTCCCATATGCTGTAACTACTGTTACTAGGAAACTTTCTCATGCCCAAGTTGACTGAGTATGCTCTAGAGGTCAGTTAGAACTGCTTTGTATAGTTAGCCATAATAAGCTTGGAGCCAAACCAACCACCAGGCAGCACTTCCTGCACCTGTGCGTGAGCGTTTATGGTTTTTGCCTTTGTAAGCCGCCCCTGGGATGGACCCCAATATAAGAGAGACACCTGCATCAATATAAGAAACCGTTTGGAATGAGATTTCCATTTTGAGTAGGGGTCAAGTAAAGTTTTAAGTTCCCAAGACCTCCCTGGGAACTGACATCCCACTTGGCAGAAAGAGTCATGTATGCGGGTAACTGACATCCTCGTTGTCAAGACAAGACATGAATGTTAGACATGGAAAGTTCCCCACCACAGTTGAATACCCCAACCAATGGGAACTGGATACGTGTACAACAAAGACATATTTCTAAGGAAATTCCCTATTCCTAAATCCTGATTGGTGAAATAACTTGGCACAGATGTTTGTGGATTTCAGGCTTTAAAGCTCTACAGGATCCTGGCTCAGGGTTGCAATCAGCTCCCAGGTCTGGATTGTGACCTTGATGGATCAGTCCTGGGATGAATGCTCAATAAACTATCCTTGTCTGATTGAGATGGATGTCCTGTGGTTTTTTGGGTGACAACTGGACCCCAACACTCACCCTAAGAGTACAGGCTCACCTCTTTATATCCCCTCTCCCATCAGCCACTCCCACACTACTTCAGCCAGTGGCTTGGATGGACAAACTGATATTTATAACTTTGTAGGTAGAAATGGAAGGGTCTAACACATTTCCTGCAGAATGCCTGCCCGTGTCCACTTTCTAACCATCTCCTAAATGATGCCAGCACATCTGTAATCCCAGCTCTTGGGATGTGGAGGCCAGAGGATCAGAAGGAGTTCTAGGCCGTGCTTACTACAAGCCGGATCCAGGCCAGCTAGGGCCACATCAACAGTGAGACCTGTCTTGAGAAACAAAGCAAAACAAAACAAAACAAAACAGAAAATGACAGGATGGTAACTCAGAAACTTTTTGGTTTTTGAGCCAGGCTCTCTGTATAGACCAGGTTGTCCTATAACTCTGCCTGCCTCTGCCTCCCGACTATTAAAGGTATGTATCACATGCCTAGTTTATCTTTTATGGGGAACAACATTAAGGTCAGGCAGGAGACACACATTTGCTTGTTGGCTTCAGACAGTGCCAGCTTTCAAGCAATAGCTCCCAGTCTTTGTTATGGTGCCATTAAATTATTGAAAAGATGAAGTATTCTGGACGTAGGACCCAAACTCTAATTGTTTTATTATCTCACATTTCCCGTGATCAGACCCCAAATTTTAACCAAAATGTTCCTATTCCATCTCTGTCGCTCCCTTTTACTCTATCCCTTCCAGCCCCAAATAATACACCAACAAAAGCCCCAAATTACACATAGGCTACATCGTTAACACGGAGCGGTAAAGCCAGACATGGTAGCACACACCTTTAACACCAGCTCTCTGCAGTAGAGGCAGTCGGATCTGTGTGAGTTCAATGCTAATGTCAGCCTGCTCTACCTGGTGAGTTTTAGGCCAACCAGGGCTTATATAGTAAAACTTTGTCTACAAAAGAAAGAAAGAAAGAAAGGAAGGAAGGAAGAAAGGAAGAAAGAAAGAAAGAAAGAAAGAAAGAAAGAAAGAAAGAAAATTAGAGGTAACACACTTAGGAAGAAAACTGTGGGGGTCTCTGAGGAGCTATGGCTTCTCTTCTTGTTCTTCTTCTTCTTCTTCTTCTTCTTCTTCTTCTTCTTCTTTTTCTTCTTCTTCTTCTTCTTCTCCTTCTCCTTCTCCTTCTCCTTCTCCTTCTCCTTCTCCTTCTCCTCCTCCTCCTCCTTCTCCTCCTCCTCCTTCAAGATTTATTTATTTATTTTATGTGTATGAGTACACTGTAGCTGTACAGATGGCCGTGAGCCATCATGTGGCTGCTGGGAATTGAACACAGGACTTCTGCTCGCTCTTGCCCCGACACGCTCCAGCCCCTCGCACCGGTGGATTAGAGTGGATTAAGCCCCACTCGCTCTGGTGTAATTCACTGCAGCTGTGTTCAGGCGTACCAGAAGAGGGCGTCAGATCTCATCACGGATAGTTGTGAGCCACCTTGTGGTTGCTGGGATCCGAACTCAGGACCTTCGGAAGAGCAGTCAGTGCTCTTACCCGCTGATCCATCTCGCCAGCCCAAGCTATGGCTTCTTTATACTGCCCCACCCCACCCCCTGTTCTGAAGTTTAGTCCTTCCTAGGAGCTTTTCCCTGCAAAGTATGGCACGGGCTGCTTTTGAAAGCTTGTTTTCCTTTTGTGTATGAACTACCTGGCTTTGAACATCTTGAAGCCATTTGGGTTGTTGTACAGAAATCGTTTCTGGCTTGTCTTTTCTCTCCTCTTTCCTCTTCTACTCTTTGTTTTTCTCTTAGTACTGGGAATCAAACCTAGGGCCTTAGCTGAGCGTGGTGGCGCACGCCTTTAATCCCAGCACTTGGGAGGCAGAGGCAGGTGGATTTCTGAGTTCGAGGCCAGCCTGGTCTATAGAGTGAGCTCCAGGACAGCCAGGGCTATACAGAGAAACCCTGTCTCAAAAAACAAAAAAACAAAAAACAAAAAACCAAAAACAAACCTAGGGCCTTGTTCTGCTCCCCCCCACCCCACCCCACCCCCACTCCAAACACACATTCTACCACTAAGCAACACCCCTTTTTTTCCCACTTTATTTTGAGACAGGGACTCTCTCAGTCCCCAGGCTGGCCTTGAACTTGCTCTGTAGGATTGTTAGTCCTTCAACTTATGATTCCCTTGCCTCAACCAACCCAAGTAGCTGGTATTAACCATCCCGTGCCCCCAGGGCCTGGCTATACTGGCTTTTCAAAGAACATATTCTTAAGCTAGCTAATTTAGGGTGTTAAGACACATAAAACTCCTTTCCCCACTTGGAATCCAGAGTCAGAGGACAGGGGCTGGCATTCTGAAGGGTGGGAACACCACATCAGCTTTTCTGTGTAAAAGAACAGTAAATCAAGCTAACCCTTGACCCTGGCTTCCTTAGCTGCAACCAGGTGGGCCTTGCAGGGACGTGTCCATTTTGACACTTTGATAGGAGCGTGAGCCCCTCTGGGACCTACACCTCTAATAACTGGCTCCAGCAGCAAGGCAAGGCCTCCTGATTTCTGGGTCCTTTCTTCTGAGCTTTGTTCTCCGCTCCTTTGTCTTCAGAAGCAGGATTGGCTGGGCGCTTGCCTCCCTCTGATCCCAGCTGTCTCTGTCTCCTGTGCTGCTGTTTGTGGCTTGGAAGCTCAGCTGTGATATCAGGCAATCCCAGTTCTTTTCTGGCTCCCATGTGCTGTCCTTATGTGAGAAATGCTTCTACTGTAGGAGGTACGGATGACTTACTTTATCCACCGCAGATTCCTTCTCTTCTCTGACTGTACCATAGTCTTACTCCATAGTACCAAGAGGCTTTTTAGTGTAAAGGGTGATGCAGCTCAGAGCAACACCCACGAGTCCCGGAAGAACGGGTATTGGGTGCTACTGGCACTGGTGCGTTGTTCAGACAGGCAAAATCAGTGGCCCCAGGTGCTGGGACCTCAGAGAAAGCCTGAGTGGATGTTTGTGTTGACATGAGCCTGCCATGTTAAGGTCCACAGAGCCTCAGTCAGACCCATAGAGAAACAGGGAAGACTTCCCCCGGAGTGAGGCTCAGAGGGAACTAGCAAAGCCTCTTTTTCTGGTGCACGTGTAAATGTGTGCAGTAAAGGTCCACAGTAACGCTCTCCTCTCGGGATGTTTATAGCCTGAGACTGCTCCCCTGCTCCCCGGCAGACTGCACCTACCTTGATTAGCTAAACCTCTTTGCTGCATCTGCATGCTATAACCCCGCCTTCTTGCTGTATCTGCATACTATAACCCCGTCTCCTTGCTCATTTGTGTGTGCCAGCACTGACTCCTGGCTCAGCTGCACACAATAACCTCGACGCTCTGTTCAACTCTATAAACACACTGAGCTTTGGCTGTGCTGTGATTTCTCCAGCTGAGAGCCTGGACCACCCAATCCCAGCTTTCTGTCTGTCTGTGTGTCTGTGTGTCTGTGTGTTTGTCTGTGCTCATCTCTTTTTGTTGTTGTTGTTGTTCATTTCTTGACACCTCAGCAGTCAGGTTCCTTTTTGGAGTCATACTGGATGAGGCACCCAATTGAGCGCCTTGAAATCCTATTTGGATTTCCTCCAGAAATATGTGGCTTGATTGCTTTCTTCTGTTTGGCAATTGGTCCTTCGGATCTCTGCCCCCTCTTATCTGCCTTAGTGGCACTTGAACCCCAGGTGTATTAGAACTAACCTCCACGCCCTTTAGAAATCCTCTCCTTTCTTTTGTATTGCTCTCATTTTTGTATTTCTGCACCAACTCTGGATAGTTTTGAAGTTATTTTTTAATTCTGAAAATCTCTCACGCTCCCCAGTGAAAACTGTCAATGATTTACTATTAACTTGTACTTTTTGATTCTAGAATTTCTATTTCAACTGCTTTTTATTCTTTCCAAATCTTCACCAAAATGCTCAGTCTTGCTTTTCTATTTTTTATTTTTTGTTTTTGAGACAAGGTTTCTCTGTGTAGCCCTGGCTGTCGTGGAACTCACTCTGTAGACCAGGCTGGCCTAGAACTCAAAAATCCACCTGCCTCTCCCTCCCAAGTGCTGGGATTAAAGGCGTGTGCCACCACCGCCCGGCTCAGTCCTTGCTTTTGAACACAGGAAACACAGACTGTGTTCTGCTCGTTATAATGCCAGCATTTAGAGGGGTTAGTTCTATTGCATAAAATTTTTGCTGGGTTTTGGTTACATTGTTTACCTCTTCAGGGGTCACCCTTTTGAGAGGTTCATTTCTTACAGATCCTCTGGAATGACTTTACCCCAACTTCTGGGATGAGCTGGGCGATGTGGCCATAGCTGTCATCCCAAGACTTTAGGAGGTTACAGCAAGCAGATCTTGGAAAGGAGAAGTGAACCAGGGCTCTACTCCAAGGTGTTGTCTCAAACCAAACCAAAGCCAAAACAAACACCTCTCAGAGACTGAGATGACTTGGAGCCGATCCCAGGGCTGTTTACCTTTCGTTCACAGCCGGCCTCTGCCCTTCTCATTTCTTTTTATTTTTAGAGGCAGGAATCTTTTTTTTTT
>NW_022196900.1:2565620-2589742 GCF_008632895.1 Mastomys coucha | reverse complement strand
ACTCAGAAATCCACCTGCCTCTGCCTCCCAAGTGCTGGGATTAAAGGCATGCGCCACCACTGCCCCGCCAAGAGGCGGGAATCTTGAGGTTGATTAAAAGTCAGAGAGAATTAAGGCAGAACTGGGTAAAGGACAGTTGTGAGTTGCCCTGTGGGTGCTGGGAATCGAACTGAGGCTCTCTGGAAGAACAGCCAGTGCCCTTAACCATGTGCCACATCCCCAGACCAACAGTATTCTTTTTATATGTAGACACTTCAAATTACAATGTTAAAAATCACTGGGAATGGTGGTGCATACTTTTAATTCAAGCACAGAGGCAGGGGGATCTCTGAGTTCAAGGCCAATCTGGTCAATAGATAAGTTCCAGGACAACCAGGACTACACTGAGAAACTGTCTCATGAAAACAACCAACCAACCACCAACAACAACAACAAAAACAAAACAAAAACCAAAACAAAACAAAACAAAAAAACAAAACAAAACAAAAACAAGCAAAAGCTAAGAATTAGTGACCCACACTTAAAGCCTACAGTATGTGGCCAAATATGGCCTTTCTCCTCTCCTGTCTAAACATGTAATTTTCTACAGTCTCATAAGCCAAGACTTGTTATAAACTGCATTGACATGGAAGGACACATCTCAAGCCCCTTGGGAAACATTTTTTAAAAAGATTTATTTATTATTATACGAAAGTACACTGTAGCTGTCTTCAGACACACCAGAAGAGAGCATCAGATCCCATTACAGGTGGCTATGAGCCACCATGTAGTTGCTGGGATCCAAACTCAGGACCTTCGGAAGAGCAGTCAGTGCTCTTACTCTCTGAGCCATCTCGCCGCCCGGGGAAACATTTTCTGATCCATGATTTCTGTTGTGGATTGCCCTGGTGCTGTTTGTATTTTGTTGTTAATTCTGTTTCCACAAACTCAGGTGATTTCATGTGAACCTTCTCCCCATTTTAACTGGTCAAATAAAGACTAGAGCCAGTGATTAGGCAGTGAAAGGGAAAGGTGGGGCTGGAGGTTTTAGAGAGGAGGAAGAGAGGAAGGAGAGTGTCACATGAGGATACAGAGGAGACAGAGGAAGATGGAGGAAGAGACAATGGAAGGAAGATGGAGCAGAACCACAGGGTCTGGAGTAGCTGCAAGTAGCAAGGGATCTCATAGCTGGGGAATAGAGTAGTGTAGAGGTACATCTGCACAGTCTAGGTGTGCAACTCATAAATATTATAACTGAGTTGTGTGTTTTTTGCTTGGGCTTCTTGGGGTTGGAGATTTACAGTACCAGGTTTTACCTTATCAGATTTCAGTCCTATTCAGGGCCTGTCAGGAAGTCCATACTCTCTGATCTCATTTCCCTAACCTGGAGGTGAGGGGGTGGGGAGCTAACGGAGGAAAAGGTACTGCAGGGAACTGCGGAATCCTGCTCACAGTGTCTCTTCACAGCAATAAAACAGTGACTAACTGAGATAAGACGATCCTTATCATAAGCAGTAGATCTCTCTAAAGGATCTGAAGGCTGTCCTCTAGTATCTTCAGTCCTTTCTTTCTTCCTTTCTTTCTTCCTTTCTTTTTTTTTTTTTTTTTTTTTTTTTTTGAAACAGGGCTTCTCTGTGTAGCCCTGGCTGTCCTGGAACTCAAGTAGACCAGGCTGGCCTCGAACTCAGAAATCCGCCTGCCTCTGCCTCCTAAGTGCTTCTTCAGTTCTTTTTATCTGATTTTAAATATTATTTCACATTAAACAAACCATAATTTTACTTTAAACCTGTTTTTAGTTACCTGCTTTTGGCCAGCCTTGATGGCCAAAATAGACATATACAGAAGACTATAGAATGAGAGATGTGAATTGGTCTGGTTCTCCAAGCTTGTCCCTGGAAATGAATTATATTTGTTCTTAGCATGACTAAGTGAGTTCTGAGTTCCGAGTGTAGTTCTGAGCACATTAAAGAATTTGACCTTTTGGGATGGAGAGATGGCTCAGTGGTTAAGAGCACTGACTACTCTTCCAGAGGTCCTGAGTTCAATTCCCAGCAACCACATGGTGGCTCACAACCATCTGTAATGGGATCCATTGGTGTGTCTGAAGACATCTACAGTGTACTCTCATACATAAAATAAATAAATAAGTCACCTGGCAGTGGTGACACATGCCTTTAATCCCAGCACTTGGGAGGCAGAGGCAAGCAGATATCTGAGTTCGAGGCCAGCCTGGTCTACAGAGTAAGTTGCAGGGCAGCCAGGGCTACACAGAGAAACCCTGTCTCGAAAAGCCAAAATAAATAAATAAAATAAAAATCTTAAAAAGAAAAAAAAAAAGAATTTGACCTTTTATATAAGGTGACTGATTCCTAACTTGCAGGTCTCAAAATTATCTTCAATAGTTTACAAGAAGTTAGTCAAGTTATAATTTTATAATTTTATCCATGTTAAGCTTGATCCTTGTAGTTTATAATTTTGAGTTGAAAATCCTTTAGTATCAAAATAAACTTTAAAAAATAAATACAGTCCATGGAGAGAATGGGAACCTAATCTTCCTGGTCCTTCTATAGTATACTTTTAGAAAATATCACAACTTCTCTTTTTATGACTCAGTTTCTCCAAATAGCTAAATCTTAACAAGGTTAGCAAAGAAATAAGTGTTTAGACATGCATCTTTAAGTAAGTTTCTGTCACCGTGAATAAATCATTATAGGCTTAGGAATTCGAAACCCAATCCAACACATGTTGTTACTAAGTTCTATTTTCTATAGCCCTTTGTTATGATTTTGTTCTCATATGTTATTCTTCTCATTTAGGACAAAAATCATCATACAAAAATGTATCCTTATCCAAAATATTTTAGAGACCTTGGTGTTGTCTTGTTAGTCTAGGGAGAAGAAAATAAAGATTCTTCATGGGCCTCTATTTTTCTAAACAAGAATTGAATTCAAGTCACATATATGGTATGTTGTGGCAAATTAAGGTTATCTATACATACATTTTTTGCTATCATCCCTTTCTGTTACAAGCTGATGTTAAAGCTAGGATCTTTCCAGATTTTTTTTTATTATCAAGATCTTTTATTTTTTTTAAATATTTATTTAGTTATTTTATGTATATGAGTACACACTGTAGCTGTACAGATAGTTGTGAGCCTTTATCTGCTTGTTGGGAATTGACTTTTAGAACCTCTGCTTGTTCCGGTTGGCCCTGCTCGGTCAACCCTGTCGGCCCCACTTGTTCTCACTCTGGCCTAAAGATTTATTTACTATTGTAAATAAGTATACTGTAGCTGTCTTCAGATACACCAGAAGAGGGCGTCAGGTCTCATGGGTGGTTGTGAGCCACCATGTGGCTGCTGGGATTTGAACTCAGGACCTTCAGAAGAACAGTTGGTGCTCTTACCGGTTGAGCCATCTCGACAGCCCTCCAGATTTTTTTTTAAAGCCACACCCTAATGGTCTTACAAATCCTGAAGTAAAGGAAGTTTACATTTCAGCAAATGCTTTAAAGATAGTTAAACCAAACCAAGAACATTTGGAGATCCAAACACCTGTGCTTACACCTAGCCATTAGTCACTTCTATTGCAAATAGTTTACCTCTTAGCCCTTCTCCAGCACACAGTGTCTTTTTTCCCCCTGCGCTGTTTGGTTTTGTTCTCCTCCCTGTCACAGAGTCAGGTGACCAGCCTGACCCAGGACAGAGGCTTTGAAGCAAAGCTTTAAACAAACATGATGGGTCTAGAGCAGGCCAAATTCCATGAGCAAAGCTTTCTAGTAGAGGAAGAACACTGGACAATTTCCCAATTTTATCCAAACCCAAGGATCACTTTATTCTCAGTCAGACTCACCTCAGTGATCAGAGGGAGGGACTGAAGAGAGAGAGAGAGAGCAAATAAGGCTTAGAGAGAAGAGATTTTTGACAGTAGACAGTAGAGAAAGCTTAGAGTTAAGGGGACCTTTGAATCATTTGTCCCCTGTGGTGACAGAATTTGTCACAATCTGTGAGAATCTGGAAAACTGAGTGTGCCCCGGGCTGGCTGTTGAGACTGATTATCTGGATTGTACTGAGGCCAAGCTGTTTGCAGTGAGACATCTTGGCTTAGAGGACACTGGAGTCTGAGGAGGAAAGGAGATTATAGAGAAGGCACGCTAGTCTAATGAGAGCCTATGGTTAGTTCAGATTTCCAGTAAGCTAGCAAGAGAGACAAAGCAAGCAGGAAGGGACGTGTCCAGGAGCATGACAAGGAGGATGTGGGAGGGTGGGACAGTGGACCATGCCTCCTGGATACGTGGTACAGCTGAGGGCGGTCAGAGTTCCTGATACCCAGGCACCCATTTGCTCCCTACCCAGATTCCTGGCCTGGAACACGTGCCATACTTCCCACATAGGAAATATGACTGTGGTCACATAGCCCAGAACAGAGTTCTCCGTGCTAATGAGGTATCTAGAGGCCCTGAGAATTTAACCAAGAAGCCCCCTTCCCAGACACTCCTCTCTGCAAAAGATATTTAATCTCTGGTCCAGCCTGAGGAGAGGGGATGAATCCATTTTCCACAATGAACAGTCAATAAGTGGTATGGATAAACATGAACTGTCTCTTTCATCAAGAACCACCATGGGGAGCATGGAGAAGGCCTTCAACTACCGAGCGGCTGACCAGGTCTCCCACAGAAGGCCCTTCTGTGCTCCCAGACAACTCTGTCACTAACCTAAGGACAATCACCAAGGAGCAAAGCCGGAGTTCCCATTTCCCCAGTCCCAGCCTTGTGGAAGGCTCATGGACCCTTGATCCTTTGTTCCTGACTCCTCTGTGCGGCACCCCAGCAGCGACTGGATTCCCGGGAGTCGGGGAACCCCAGCTTCCGTCATCCACATCTTAGGCTGCGTTTTCCCACACCCTGAACGGTGTCTCTGTGCTTCCCTAAAGTCCAGCACCCAACACTGGTGGTGCAGGTTAAACACAATTGAGCCCGCTCCAAGTCCTCCCCTTGCTCCCAAATGGTGTTTCCATACCCTAGTAGCAGAGCGTAACTCAGATCCACATGGGAGTATAGCCAGTTGCCTTTTCTATGTCTGCTCCAGTTCCGGAATAATGACATGGAGACTTATTTTTATTAACGAATGCCTAGGCCTTAGGCTAGGCTTATTATATCGAATAATGTGTAAGTTATGAGCTAACTTATATGCTAATCTATGTCACACAGCTGGTTAGTTATTTTTGCTCAGTTTCATATGTCCAACTCTGTCCAAGCCCAGATGGTGAACCTCTGGTGACTCTCTCTTTCCCAGAGTTCCTCTCTGCCAGACGTCCCACTTTACTATCCTGCCTTTTGCTATAGGCTATAGGCTTTTTATTTTAACCAATCAGAAGGTGCCTTAGGCAGGCAAGGAAGGACAGAGAAATGTCTTCACACAGTGAATAAAAACATCACTTCAACATGGGAGAGACCTAAAAAGGGGGGTGTAAATAGGAAGTCCATCAGAGAAGGGTTCCAATAGCACAGGAACACCAGGAAGGTGACATGGTATGGGATAAGTCTCATGGGACAGTTTCAGTCGAGGGTATCTCAAGTAAACTGAGACCTGGTAGAGTGATGGGTTGGGATTCCTCCTCTTTGGTATGATGGGGTCACCCAGAAGAGTGTAGAGAAGCAACCTGATACACCTGAAACACCTGTAGCAGACTTCAGTTGAAAGAGAGGGACAGACAAAGCAAGGGCAACAGGGAGCAGAGGTAGGGCAGGAAGCTCAGAGTGGACACTTCCCTAAATAGGTGAGGCTGGATGAGTATATAGAATAGGAGGAGAGAATATCATGGGTGGCAGGAGCCAGCAGAAGCAAATGATCCACACCCACCAGGGGCAATTTTGGCAACTTGGTTTGGGTAGGTAGGACAGGCTTTTTTTTCCCCCTTGGAGGGGAGCAATGTCTATTCTGGATTTTGACACCAAATATAAGCAAGAGCACAGTGAAACTACTGAATTGGACCACTCTATGGGTAGAAAGGAAGGCTTATCAGGAATCAAACTGCCAAGGATATTTCTCAGGGGTCAGAGAGAAGTAAAATGGCACACAAGCAAGTTGATTTCATATGACAGTCAGCAGGGAGTGGTCTTTGGAGCTGATGCAGGCTGTTTGGATCGACCGGGGACTAGATGCCCTAGCCCAGGGTAGTCAACCTTTGGGGGTAGATTAAGGAAGGTTCGTGGTAAGCAGGAACCTTCCTTACATGAGATCGCTTTTCTGTTTGATAGAAAGCCATCTTTAGGCTTCTGTTTGCGTGGCCAGTGTCCTGCTTAAGACATTGTACCAGCACTTCCATTTTGGGGGTGCTCCTTTAGACTTAACAACCACCTCTCTTGTCTTCATTTATCTTCTGAAGTTCAGCTTTTTAGTATCCCAACCAAAAGGAGGCTCCTCAGCACTCCTTCTGGTGATTTAAAACTTCAATCCCTGTTCTGTTTATAAAAAGAAAAAAAAAGCAAGCAAGCAAGAAAAGGAAGAGAGGAAAGTCATTTTCTTAGCTGTCTATTGTAGCTGACGTTGGTTGGCAGATATCCACCCAAGAGAAAGGGGTCATTACATCCACCCCTTTATTTGTCTATGCCTCTGGGTAGATATTTTTTAATTCTCTGGTTGTCTTCATTGAGTCAAACAGTAAGAGGTTAAATTCACCTTAATTTTCTGAGTCTTGTTTTTCTGTAGTTGAGGATTCACATGTAATTATTGGTTTTTGTAGCATGGAAGTCATCAATGCCCTTGAAAACGTGACAAGGCTCTGGAATATGGAGATAGAGTTCTACTGAGACAGGATAGAGTGATTAGGGGATGAGGTAAAAATAGCACTCAGGGAACCAAAAGTTTGACTCTGAATGAAAGCAAAATATTATTTTTATTTTCGTGTATGAGTGTTTTGGCTGCATATATGTTTGTGCATCACATACATGCCTGGCTTAGTCCAAAAGAAGACAGTTGATCCTCCCGGAACTGGAGTTACAGACAATTAGGAACCACCATGTAGGTGCTGGAAACTGAATCCTTGTGTTCTGCAAGATCCCTAAGTGCTCTTAACCCTGGATTCATCTCTCTAGCCATTAGAGACCGAACCTTTACTTCCACCTCACTCTTCTTGTCCTTGTCCCTCCTTCCTGGCAGACTGCTTTGTGAGATAAGGTTGGCTTGTTGGGTTAAAAAATGATTAGGTTGGGGAAGGTGGAGGCTCTAGTTGTCCAAGACTGCTCCATCCAAACCACTATGGATGGATGCTGTTTCCTGTGACTGATAGGCCCTCGGGTAGAACTTGAGCTGGAACATCAGTTCTAAAACTACAAGAGCAGCAGCAGACATCTTGCCCTGGTAAATCAGGGCTGGGCTGGGCCAAGGCCTTTATTTTCTAAGTTGGGAGAGGCTTCAGGTTTCTGGTTTTTTTTTTTTTTTCCTGACAACTGCAAATGTGCCACGTGGGCACCACTGTAGCCAGAGTCAACAAGAAAAACAATACCGAGGGGAAATCTTGCTCACTTAAGTCACAGGACTGCGGTGAGTGACTCAAAGTCTATGTGTCATATGACTATACACGTCTCTACCTATGGGCTTCCTATCTAGATATATGCATGCCTCTGTGTCCCTGTGGGGGCCTCTCTGTTGTATGCTGGCAGAGAAAAAAGGGGACAGTCTGTACTTCAGACTCTATCGGTGGATTTATGAACAGCGTCCTGTGTTGCGTGCCTATATGGATCTGCATGACTCTGAATTCTGTCCGGGAAAATCTCATGTGGCGGTTTCTGTACTTCTACACTTATGTGTAATTGCCCCTCATTTCCATGATTTTCTCCAGTTTATGCTTTCCTTCACTTTAGACACTCTGCTCAGGCTCAGCTCCTGTCATGGGTAAGGCACCACCCCACCTTAGTCTCAGATTCCAATGTTTTAGAGTGAAATACACGTCGATTTTTTCAAACTCTGACTCGCATCAATCCTCTTCCACCTCACTGAGACTTCTACCAACTTACAGCCCAACAGGTTCCTCCTGGGCTCCCTTAATGTCCCAACTGGCTTCTCCTAAATTCAGGTAAGCTTAAGACCTGTAGCCACGGCTGAGATTCCTGACTGAATGCAAGCTGCTTTTTCTTCCTTATTACAGCAGTTCCCTTTTTCAGCAGCAGCACCTCTGCTCATCCCCCAGCTCCTACTCTGAACCACCTCACAGACAGAGCCTTGAGGTTAAAGGGTGGGAACTTCCTCCTTTCTTGCCCCTCCCACCTCTAACTCTGATTGGAGCCATTGCTCCCTTGCTATTTCTTGTTGTCTTTCTTCACATCCAAGGCTAGATTCTATAGAAACAGCCCTATTCATGAGGAGGTGGGCCCCGGGGAATGTGGGTTATAGCTTAATTAATGGTAGAACACTTATCTAGCATGCCTTGAATTCTGTACCCAGAAGGTACACACACACACACACACACACACACACACACACACACACACACACCACTTCAGACAGCCCCTCCCCCTTTTTTCTGAGACAGGGTTTCTCTGTGTAGCCTTGTCAGTCCTTGGAACTAGCTCTGTAGACCAGGCCTTGAACTCAGAGATCTGTCTGCATCTGTGTCCTTTAAAGGCATATGCCATGACCGCTGGGCTAGTCAGCCTTTTCTTCATAAAAAGAATCTCAACCAGTTCTTCTAATTATAGGTGAAAGGAAATGACAGGCATTGGAACCAGGCTTTGTGCAAACCTATATTAGTGCTACATCCTCAGCTCCCCAAAGTAGCTTGTACAACTCAGGGACCCAAAGTTGGACCATATCTAGGACTAAGCTAGATCATCATATGTCACTTAGATAACTTGCCGCTTCTGTCTTCCTTTCCGCATCTAATCTAATGTCCGTAAAATAGGACATTAGTATTCCCTACCCCAATGTCTTCATGAGGAAGAGAAGCAGTCGGGAACCAGAGAGCCCTTCGGTGGGTCTGACATCTCTTTTGCTTTAAAGAGCAGGTCTTATTCTTTTCGCTGCAGCTTCTCTCTCTCTGCCTCCCGGTCATGTTCCAGAACATGAAAGTACCCATCTTAGCATGTCAGGCCAATAAGAACCGGGATATTTTGCTGTTAATGGTTTAAAAAATGTATTTTACCTTTTGTTAATGAGTATGCCTGGCCTTATCCACATGCCTGGTGCCTTCAGAAGTCAGAGGAGGGTGTCAGAGCCTCTGGAACTGGAGTTAGGGTAGTTGTGAGGCACCATGTAGGTGCTGGGAACTGAACCCCAGGCTTGAGCAGGAGTAACAAGTACTCTAGACTGTGGAGCCATCTCTCCAGCCTCTACTGTCATGTATCACTTAATAACCACTAAAGAAAATCTTAAGGGTTACCTTAAGTCAGAGTCTGCTCCTGGGCCATTTAAATACCATGGGAAAAGAAATACCTGATGAAATATGGTTTCTATGACCCTCTTGGGTGTGGTTGGATGGGCACAGGAATAAAGGATAATTGTGATGAGGCAGAATTTAAAATGTAGGGATATTTAAGAGGGATAACCAAGGGAAGGAAGTCCTTTACGCTATGACCTGGTTTGTGCTTCTCAGTAGAAAGTCAAGAACTTCAGTATAAGAGATAGTCAGGAAAGCTCACTCTCATGGAGACAATGCTCATTTTCCTGATGTATCTAAAAGTCTAAGAACAACAAATGAACTGTTTGCTTAGAGCCAAGTACCTGGGGCCTGTGAGTTTACAGATAGTCCTCTGGTGTCCCTAAACCAGAGTAATTCAGAAGCCAACTTACAATTCCACCCACAAAGGGAATTCTCCACGATAAGACGAACAATTGAACCAGATCTTTCTTTTCCTTATTTTTTGTTTTTTTGAAGATCTCTTTATGCTGGACATAATGGTGCATGCCTTTAATTCCGGCATGTGGGAGGTAGAGGCAGGCAGATATCTGTGAGTTAGAGGCCAACCTGGTCTACAGAGTGAGTTTCAAGTCAGCCATAACCACATAGTGAGACCCTGTGTCAAAACAAACCAAACAAAAACAAAACCCAAACAAACAAAAAGATTCCTTTATTTTTATTTTCCAACTATGAGTGTTTTGGCTGCATGTACGTCTGTGCACCATGTTTGTGAACGGTGCCTGTGGAGACTGGACGAGGACTTCGGATCCCCTGGCTATAGTTAGAGTTGGTTGTGAGCCACCATGTGAATGTTGGGAATGAAACTCCTGAAATAGCAGCTGAACCATCTCCAGCTCCAGTGTTTTGGTTTTTTAGAGAGAGGGTCTCAGTGCGTAGCACAGGCTAACCTTGAATTTTCTGTAATCCTTCTATCTCAACTTCCCAAATTCTGGCATTATAATCTCGGGCTACCATGCTCTATTTGGCTCACCTTTTTTAACTTTTATGTAGCCACAAAGCTTTTGGAATCATGGTAGGCTGGATGCCTTACTGGTGTCATGGTCTGCCAGTAATCCAGAGACTGTGTCAAATTTCTCTTTTAATGTCTTTGTCTACAAGTGGCTTATTGGACCCAACAGGAGCTCATCCAGACAAACTCTGTAATAGGTGCACAGTAGGCAAGAGTCTCTGTGAAGTTTCTAGTTTGTCTTATAGATGAGAGAGCTAAATGGGCGGCAGATGCCACATGTAAATGCATGACCAAATTTTTATCATCAGCATCCCCTCGAAGCTTTCTCCTCTTAGCACATTTTAAAATGTAACTAAATATTGTCTCTTCTCCTTCTTCTCCTTCTCCTTCTTTTTCTCGCCCTTGCCTTGGCCTCTCATTTTCTTTATCTTTCTTCTTTTTGATTTTTTAAGACAGGATTTCTGTGTAGCTCTGTTCTGGAACTCATGCTGTAGACCAGGCTGGCCTCTGTCTTGCAGATCTCCTCCTGCCTCTGTCTTCCTGAGCGCTGGGATTAAAGGTGATACTGTCAGGTTAGTTGGCAAGCATCTTTGCCAGCTGAGCCATCACTTTGGCACTTAAAAATTTTAAGCTTTACCTAGGATTTGAGCCTGCTTGTAAATTACGTCCTTTGAAAACTGTAACTTGAAAGCTACAACATTGGACCAGGGATACAGTTCAGTTGATGGAGGGCTCGCCTAGCACGCAGTCTAGGTTCCATCCCAAGCACTGCCAGCACTTAGGAGATGAGGCCAGATGATGAGGACTTTAATGTTCTCTGTGGTTATATAGCAATTCTGAGGCCAATCTGAGATCCAGAAGATGGTGTCTCCAATCTTTCTTAGTTTCTTTTTTTATCTCTTTTTAAAATAAATCCAACTTTGCTTCATACTGACTCATTCTGAAATTTTCTATAGGAAAAAAAATACCCAACAAACAAAAACAATCCAACAAAATAAAACTCAACCAAAACTGTTGGCATTCCTTCTAAGCTCCTCCCAACAGTCACCTATCAACATCCAGGTCGGCCTCCCCCCTTCCCCTTCTCTCCATGTGTTCATGGCCAATCTCTCTCTGTCTCTCTGTCTCTCTGTCTCTCTCTCTGTCTCTCTCTCTCTGTCTCTCTGTGTCTTTGTCTGTCTCTGTCTCTGTCTCTGTCTCTGTCTCTCTCTCTCTCTCTCTCTCTTTCCTTCTCTGTCTCCTCTCTTTCTCTGGCTCTACTCCCTTCTCAACTTCCCTTCCCATGCCCCCAAATAATCTCTATTCTATACTAGACACATGGGCCCGCTGAGGTACCCTCTCCCACCACACCATACCTCCCTCTACAAAACATATCCTAATCTTTACACAACACATAAAAAAAACACCCCCAGATTCATCTGAGTGGAGGCCACAGAAGAGCTCAATAGACTTGGGCTGTGTGTCCCCCACTGCTGCTGGCAGTGAGCTTGCCAGACAACTTCCCCAAACCTACCACTGCAATTGGAGAAATGGAGACTTTGGGCAGGATAGTGTGGGGGACCAGGGCAGAATCTCCCCCTTATCCAGCCAAAGGAAAAGGAGAAATTTGAGGTGTGTAAATTGAGAACTAATTTGGTGCCCCAGAGTTCCTGGGGATTGTAGGAAAATAATTTGGGAAAGGAGGACCAAAGACACCATTTGAAAGACAGCTCTGAGAAAGTACAGGAAGCGGCTGTGCTCCGCGTGCCCTGGTTTTGTTTGCTCAGATCCCAGATCAAAGGACAGCAGAGGGAAGCCTCAGGAAGCTACAAATGCCAACAAGTCCGTGGTGGGGTAACAACCCTCACATTCCAGACCCACTCTGTGGCAAGAACCTTTTCATGTGGCTTAGTATCATAGAGGCTGAGTGGGCCAGTGGGCCATACATTGTGATTTTGGGGGCCGAGACGAGGGAAAGGGTCATGGACGATCAGCCAGCCACCACCTGTTGACACAGGAGCAGCATGCAAGCTCATATGTGAGAGCTGGTATCTTGTTAACAAGGACAGTGTTCCCTTACTCCAGACCGACCAGTTTAGACAATGTTTGAACTTATAGTGCTCATTTCCTCTTTACGTTAAGATATAGAAACTACAGAGAGACTTTGACATCGTCTTAAAAATAAAAAAACAAATTATGTCTTAAAACTACTCACAGGTATATGTAGCTGTCTAAATGAAAATGGCTCTCACAGGCTCATAGGGAGCAACATTGTTTGAAAAGATTAGGAAACGTGGTCTTGTTGGAGGAAGTGTGCCCCTGGGCTTGGGCTTTGAGGTCTCAGAAGCTCAAGCCAGGCCTCGTGACTCACCGTTTCTTCCTGCTGCCCGCTGATCGAGATGTAGAACCCGCAGCTACCTCTCCAGCACCACGTCTGCCCACGTGCTTTCATGCTTCCTGCTATGACAATAATGGACTAAACCTCTGGACTTGTAAGCCAGCCCCAATTAAATGTTTTCCTTTCTAAGATTTGCCTTGGTCATGGTGTTTCTTCATAGCACCAAAAACCCTTAGACAGTGTGTGTGTGTGTGTGTGTGTGTGTGTGTGTGTGTGTGTGTGTGTGTGCATGTAGGTATGTGGATATGAATGTAGATGCCCTGCAGGTCAGAGGCATCAGATCTCTTGAGGCCTCATGGTTCCAGATGGTTGTGAGCTGCTCTGTGGATGTTGGGAATCGCACCTGGGTCCTCTGGAATAGCCACAGGTGCTTGTAAGTGCAGAGCTATCTCCACAACTTTAAAGGTCTGACTTCTTCCTAAATGATAACTATAGCACATTCTTCTTTGGTGCTAGATAAGCCAGATATGATTAACATGTTTTGTAGGTAATAATAATGCATTTGATCCTCAGAAAACTTCTTATTTTATTTTTAATTTATGAGACAGTTTCTCTGTGTGGCCTGGCTATGCTGGAACTCACCGAACAGACCAGGTTGGCCTCAAACTCTCAGAGACCTGCCTGCCTCTGACTACTGAGTGCTGGGATTAAAGGCCTGCACCCCTACCACCTGACCCTCAGGAAGGATGAGAGCGCCTAACAACAGCACACCCTGGAATTCCCAGGACTCTCAGTGCTACAGCTCACAGGCGAGCAAGTGGTGTGTAGTGACTAGTTAGGTTCCTTTGGAAGCAAGAGCTTCCTAGAAGGTAGATGATGGGAGGAAGCTAATTAGAGGGTACAAATACAACTAACAGAAAGAGGCAGAAGGGACCAAAATCTAAGAATAGGCACTGGGGGTTGTTGGGCTTTAGTTTGGTTGGTGTGGGTTTTTCTGAGACAGGGTCTCACTATGCAGCTGCCCCAAGACTCTCTATGTAGGAGCTGTCGAGATGGCTCAGCGGGTAAGAGCACTGACTGCTCTTCCGAAGGTCCTGAGTTCGGATCCCAGCAACCACATGGTGGCTCACAACCATCCGTGATGAGATCTGATGTCCTCTTCTGGTGCGTTTGAAGACAGCTACAATGAATTACGCTGAATCGAGAGGGGCCCGAGTGAGCGAGGCTGGAGCGAGCAGGGCTGTCCTGAGTTCAATTCCCAGCAGGCACATGATGGCTCACGGCCATCTGTACAGCTACAGTATACTCATACAAAATAAATAAATCTTTAATAATAATAAAAAAGACTATGTAGACCAGGATCACAGAGATGCACCCAAGTGCTGGAATTTAAGTTGCGCAGTGCTAGCAGAAGAGCTCTCCCAGGCCTGGAAAGTGACATTCTCTAGAGTTCAGTAGGTTCCAGTGTTTTGGGCAGCAAGGAGGAGCCAAGGCTGGCCCTCGAATATGCCTCTATCACGTGTCCTCTCCTCTGGAGCCCTCATAGGTCTTATCCTCCTCAACTGCACCTTTTCTTTCTGCTAAAGGTGCCTTAGACCTCAGCACCTGTCAAGTCCCTTGATGTGTCCCCCTCCCCACCCTACCAACCCCCAGCTTCCAAAGCCTGAAAAACAGAAGGGTTTGATTTTCCATTGAGAGCCAGTGCTGATTAGCTTGTGGCTCATCTTGGGACTCTCATCCATACCACTCATCCAACGGGTTGGGACCACCATGAAGTTTGAAGTCACAGGGTATTCACAAGCAGGGTCTCTGGGGATGAGGGGGTGCAGACGCACCTCTGTAGACGCTCCCTCACCCTTGCACCATCTGGTAGACATGTATATGAACTATGCCTGTCCTGTCCAAGCAAGTATGACCTCCTTCCCCTGCCAATCCCATATCCTTGTCTTTTGAGAAAGTCCTCGTGCCATCCCCTTCTCCTCCCACAGTTCTAACCTTCAGGAATGAAAACAGAATCTCCACCCACTAATTTCTGGATATTTTTGGAAGAAAGAAGGAAGTGGGCCTGGGCTATAGATCAACAGTAGAGCCCTTGGCAAGCAAGTGCAAGGTGTTCAACATCCTTAGCAGCAAGGCGTTCAAGGCTCCTGACTCCAATGTGCCTTTGTCAACACATTTGCATGTATCATCTGTCCACCATCGAACGACAATAACAAAACAAAACAGCAGCAACCACAAAAAGTCCCAACTAGGTCCCACAGCTGAACTGCTTCTCAATAAGCTCAGAGTCCCGAACTGTGAGATTTGGATAGGGCTTCTCAATGCCTCCTCTCTCCTTCCTCCCAGATGGCGCTCTTCAAGACTCCAGACCAATTTTACAGGGCAGTCCCAGAAGACATCCCACAGGCTCTGTCTTCCTTGCCAGATGATCTGAGGAAAGTGGTCCTCCACTGCCCCAGGGGGCATAGCCATGTGGCTTAGTCAACCACAGTAATTCCATTTCATTTGCCAGTGATGTCCTAACTCGACAAAGAAGCATGTGAGGTTGCCTTGGCCTGTGGATCAGCAGAAATGAGGTGTGTGTGCGCGCGCGTGCGTGTGCGCACGTGCAAGAGAGACAGAGACAGAGACAGAGGGCAGAGACTCCTGGATGAAAACTGATCTGTGAGGAAAAACATCCTGCTTTCAGTGTAGGATCAAGACACTGTGCAACCTCTGAATGGAACAAGGCTTGTTTAGAGTTACAGGAAAGCATATTTTGTAACAAGTTAAAACAGATGACTTTTACCCATAAGCATTTCAAAAACAAAGATGGGGGTCCTTCATCAAGGATTCCAGCGCTGGACTGGGAACTGAACATCAAAAGGAGGAGAAAGTTATGTTCTGCCACGAGCCGGTGGAACTGTGGGATGGCTTTTCTCCAGATTTGGCCCCTGTTTAGACAAGCTGACCTAGATCAAGGAAATGAAGCTAACTTTTCTTCCTTTTCCCTGACTAACCATTAAGACATCCGGAGGCCGGGGTCACAAGAGTGCTTTTAGCGTGGCTCTCCTGCCCTCTGCTGGATTAAGAAGAATGTTAGCTAAGTGGATTTCTGGAAAGGACAACTGTCCAGAAAGGGGGCATGGATGGGAAACAGGACTTCCTGGCTGTCTCATCTGTCTTATATCAATCATGTTGAGGAAGCTCTGTACTTAGGTGCCCAGGTGAGCCTCGCGGTGGAGTCATCCTGCCTCAGCTTTGCAAGGGCTGGATTAGTAAAACTCCTCCCCTCCTCTCCCTTTCTCTAGCCCTCCCCTCGCCTCCCCTGCTCTCTCCTCTCCCTGTCGGAGTTGACCGCTGAGGATGCAAAGACCTTCGGCACAGCTGAAGATAAGAAGACAACAATCTCTGACTTATAACAGTTTGATTCTACAAGAGACTTTCCAAAATGGCAAACCCTGCGGGTAGAATACAGTCCCACCCTGCCCGGCCCGCCCACTCTTCCTCCCTTGCATCCCTTTTGTTTATAAGTGCTTTTCATTTCTCCTCTGAGTTTAGAATCAGTAGCGGTTGGAGTTTCCCATACCTATTTTTGATAACTGACACAACTTTTAGTAGCATAATTTTTCTTCTTGAAAAAGGAATTTGAAGATATAGAGGAGTGCTGGGAATTGAACTTGGGGTTTTATACATGCTAAATGCTTACTCTGTTACTGAAGTATAACCCCAGTATTTTCTGTATTATTCTTTATTTTTTAGTAATAGGAAACAGTTATTAAGAAAGAAAAGGCCCGGCAGTGGTGGCACACGCCTTTAATCTCAGCACTTGGGAGGCAGAGGCAGGCGGATTTCTGAGTTCGAGGCCAGCCTGGTCTACAGAGTGAGTTCCAGGATATCCAGGGCTGACAGAGAAACCCTGTCTCGAAAAACCAAAATAAATAAATAAATAAATAAAAATAAAAATAAAAAATACCCAAGCAATGGTGTCACATGCCTTTAACCCCAGCACTCAGGAGGTAGTGGCAGGCAGAAGTCTGTGAGTTCTTGGTCAGCTGGGTCCACAGAACGAGTTCCAGGGCAGCCAGGGCTACACAGGAAAACCCTGCCTAGAAAAAATTAAAATTTCTGGGTGGTGGTGGCCCACACCTTTAATCCCAGCACTTGGGAGGCAGAGGCAGATGAATTTCTGAGTTCAAGGCCAGCCTGGTCTACAGAGTGAGTTCCAGGACAGCCAGGGCTACTCAGAGAAACCTTGTCTCAAAAAACCAAAAAAAAAAAAAAGAAAGAAAGAAAAGAAAAGAAAAAAATTAAAATTAAAAATATATAATAATAATAGTAACGACTTATTTTTATCATTTTTAGTTGTGAGTAGGTATGTGTTTGGGGGGAGGGGTGTGCATAGTAAATGAAAGTGTCAGCAGAGTTCAGAGGTAAACTTCAGATCCCCTGAAGCTGACATTGCTAGCTCAGTCGGTAGAGCATGAGACTCTTTCTTTGTTTTTGTTTTTTTTTAAAGAGTTTTTAAGAGTTTTATTATTATTATATATAAGTATGTGTGAGTAGCTGTCTTCAGACACACAAGAAGAGGGCATCAGATCTCATTATGGATGATTGTGAGCCACCATGTGGTTGCTGGGATTTGAACTCAGGACTTTCAGAAGAGCAGCCAGTGCTCGTAACAGCTGAGCCATCTCCTCTTTAGCCCGAGACTCTTTCTTAAGCTCAAGATCATAGGTTTGAGCTCCGTGTTAGGCGCCAGTTGTCCTTGTCTGCTCTGCATGGCTGCTTGGGGAGGCAGAACACAGGGAGTTTGACTGCATTTACCCCACGCTGCCACCACTGAGACACTGCTCTGGGTGGGAAACAGCGGTCTGAGACATGAGAAGGCCAGAGCTAGTTTGAGGGACCCCAGGCCTGTGATGAGGCCAGGCCATGGGGTTCTCAGACTCTTGGACATCCAGGTGCCTGCCACTGGGAGTGTCCCAAGAAGAGCAAAGCTGGGAACAGCATCTAACTGGGGGCCAGGGGGAAGGGGAGCTCCGGCTTGCCCCAGCAGGGTGATTATCCTTAGCTCGGTAGAGGCAGGCTTGGTGGTGGTTGTGGCTGGGAGCACACAGAGGCCTTCTACAGGAGATTAAGCTGTGGCTCTGAGGTTGAAGGCCTTCTTCATGACTCCTCGTGGGGGATCTTGATGAAAAGAGACAGTTCATGGATCTAAACAGTTTATTGTCATGGCGGAAAATGGATTCTTAAAGCCATACCCCATTTCTCAGGGTGGGCTTTAGATTAAATACCTTTTGTAGGGAGGAATGTCTGGGAAGGGAAGCTTATTGGCTAAGCTCTCTGGGCCTCTAGGTACCTCATTAACATGGAAAAATATGTTTTGAGCCTATATGACCATAGGACATGATTGTTTTATGTGGAAAACATGGCACTCGTTCCAAGTCAGGAGTCTGGCAGGGATCTGGGAGTCACCTAAGCCTCAGGTGTGTGCCCATGGGTCTCGACCTTACCAAACTTCCTGACCTGGTTTTATGTCCCAAAATTGCAGAGGTTCATGAGCTGTCCAACATGGCCAGGTGTCAAAGGCCAGCTTCCATACCACAGTGTTAATCTGAAGGCAGCAAGCATGGACTCCATGATTAGGGTCGGTGCTAACAGCAGCCAACAGGGGCCAGCACTAGGAGGGCTGACGGGATTGGTTCAGAGAGCAACTGGGGCTGCTGCATGTGGCAGCCAGGAATTAGAGAAAAGAAACTGAGGGGTAGGGTGATCTCTCTCTCTCTCTCACACACACACACACACACACACACACACAGAGTGAATGAAGCAAAGCAGGCTCAAACCACTTTATTTTTTCTCTTAACCCTTTTATATCCCCTAAGACATAATTTTTAAAAATGATTTATTTATTATTATATCTAAGTACACTGTAGCTGTCTTCAGACACACCAGAAGAGGGCGTCAGATCTTATTACAGATGGTTGTGGGCCACCATGTGGTTGCTGGGATTTGAACTCAATTCCTTCGGAAGAGTAGTCAGTACTCTTAACTGCTGAGCCATCTCTCCAGCCCAAGACATAATTTTTTATGTAAGAAGAAAATCACCTCATAGCTACAAGTTACACATTTTAAAAAAAAAAACAATCATCACAAAAACATATTCTTCAAGAACAGATTAAAATCATTACACAAAAGGAAATTACAACAGAATTATTGACTATGTTTCTTCTTTTAAAACATACCCCGCTAAACATTTCTCATCTTCCTCTCCACAAGCTCATTGTAACCCCAAACAGTAATTCTCTTGTCATAGATTAACAAAGTTTAAGCAAGCCAAGTCTATAGTAGTAAGCTTCCCCTATGCTTCGCTGGTGACAATCTGTTTTACTAAGGTACAGGCCGTCTAGCTTGCATCTTATTTTTCAAGTTTTTAATCAGCTAACCCGGCTGATCATCTGTTCTTTCTTGTTATATCAGAAGTATTTAATCATTATTCATAAGCTTCCTTTCCATGGTGTACATTGAAAGCCTATACCACATCCCTAGATCATACGATCAAGGAACTTAGGTCCAATCGAGAGTGAATGTTTTCTTTGATCATTAACTTGTTCCAAGCCTATTTTTCTTGCTACTACAATTTCACCTGCTTGCAATGCATGAATGTCTTTTTAAAAAAGATTTATTTATTATTATATGTAAGTACACTATAGCTGTCTTCAGACACACCAGAAGAGGGCATCAGGTCTCATTATGGATGGTTGTGAGCCACCATGTGGTTGCTGGGATTTGAACTCAGGACCTTCAGAAGAGCAGTCAGTGCTCTTAACCGCTGAGCCATCTCACCAGCCCTGTACTACTGTCTTTAACGCAGGTAGCTCTTGCCGTTTTATGAGGAAGGAACACATTCCTGAATCTAACTTTAAACTTTCTATCAACTATCCTAACTCCCCAAAGTTATTTAAATCAAACTAACTTGCTAAAACTACTTAAGCAAAACCAGGAATTCTATGAAATCATTAATTATCTAAACAGCATTATCTCAAGAATGTTCATCTTCATGTTAATCTTCTGGAAACTTGCCCAACAGATCATCCAGAAAGTAATCACAGCAGACTACAGGCAGTGAGGGTCTCCTGGTGTCCACTCAGAGACCAAGCCAAATAGATGATAAGTACAGCAATGACAAACATGAGAAGACACCTTAGTAGCAAGAAGCAATCCTGGGATGAAGTCTCTGGGGCTGCATCTTCCCAGGGTATATCCATTGCAACCAAACAAAGATGATGGGCCATCTCCAGGAAGCTCACTTGCTCACTGCAGCTCTTTCTGCATGACATCCTCCAACTGGGAAACAAACTCAGGGCCTCTGCAAGAGGAGCACCTGCTCCTAACCACTTAACCATGTAACTTCCTCCTGTCTAATTTCAAAAGAACGGTGTGCCCTGCACATGTTAGACAGAGAGTCTACCGAGATGTTATGATTCCAACCCAAGGTTGTATTATGTTGTTTGTTTTGAAACATGTTACATATCCCAGAACTCTTTATTTCATTATAGTTTTTAGATTCATTTCTTTTGTTTTATGTGTATGTGTGTTTGCCTGCATGTATGTGTGTGTACCATGTGCATGCCTGGCACCTGGGGAAGTGTGAAGAGGGCATTGGATCGCTGAAATTGGATTTATATAGAGATGGTTTTGAGCTACTTTGGGAGTGCTGGAAATGGAATCCAGGTTCTTAGCCACCAAGTCTTCTCTCCATTTCCCAGGCAATGAATTCTTAATCCTATTGCCTTTTCCTCCCAAGTGCAGAAATACAAGTATGAGCCACCATTCCTGACCTAAATTTGTATTTTCTTTTTCAAGACAGGTATCCCTGGGTATCCCTAATGACACTAGAACTCACTCTGTAGACCAGGCTGGTCTTGAACCTAGAGATCTACATGCCTCTGCCTCCCAAGTGCTAGGATTAAAAGGATGTGCCACCATTGCCTAAGACTGTATTTTTACATGATCATGATAAACATTTTAGTGATGCCCCCCCAAAAAAAGAAGAGGAGAACAAATAGTAGTTAAAATCCCACTGTCCTTGGGAGATGGCCAGAGAGATGGCTCAGTAGTTAAAAGCACTGACTGTTCTTCCAGAGGACTGGGGTTTTCAGCATCCACATAGCAGTTTATAATTGTCTGTAACTCCAAGATTCAACATTCTCATGCAGACATACATGTAGGCAAAACACTGATGCATGTAAAATAAAAAATTTTAAAATCCCACCATCCTGGGGGCTGAAGAGATGGCTCAGTAGTTAAGAGGTTTCTAGAGGACCCAGGTTTGATTCTCAGCACCCACATGGTGGCTCACAACCATCTGCAACTAAAGTTCCAGGGGGGATTCTGATGCCTCCTCTGGCTTCTAAGCACACATGGGCTGCACAAACAAACATGCGGGGGAAAATAGCCATACACATAAAAAAGTAAACATTTTTAAATCTTAAAAATCCCATCAGTGACATGACATTATTGGGTGGCCATTATTCCAAATAGCTATTATGGAGACACAGATAGAAATTAGACAGCTAGGTAGCTGTGGCCAATAAACAAAACACACACAAACACTCCTCTTGTGAGGCTAATCTTAATTGTTAACCTGAAGTGATATGAATCTCTTAACAGACACGTTGGTCTGTGAGGGCATTTCCAGAAAGGATTTGCTGAGGGGCAGTGAAGATCCTCCCTGAGTGTGCAGTACTTGCCATTGGAAGGCCCAGATATAAAGAGATCTGAAGGAAAATATTGTTGCCCACTTTGACTTGTGAGTGAGGCTGATGCTGCTACGGCTGCCCTTAGCTGCAATGGTAGTTCTGGAAAGGCAGTTCCAGCCATTGGTGAACACATCTCCTCTCTTCCACTCTCACTGTTGCCAGAGTGCTTATTCCAGAGAGATGTCTGCAATGTTTCTGGAGACCCCTCAGGGAGATACCATTCACCATGACCCCAAGTGGGGTTCAGGGTCCCCTTCCAGTAGTCAAGGGGTCTCATAAATCTACCTGCCTCTGCATCCTGAGAGCTTGGATCAAAGACGTGTGCCACCACCTCTGGCCAGACTAGGAATTTTCAATGGGGATTTATAAGTTTTGATTGGATGGTGAATGAATGTGTAAATGCTCATCACACTTGAACAGCTCGGTGGCTATGGTATATGACTGGGTTCCAACCCACCAGCCTGCCTCTGTACTTGGCTTAAAAGCCATTTTAGAGTGAAGACAAACTGGGTTCACTCTCATTTATGATTAAACCTCTGTTTCTCAAGGATTGGGATATGCCCTCCTGTGTAACCTTAACTACAGATGGTTCTGCACTGCCTGTTCCAGGAATGGCAATCATGTCTTTGTTTCAAAAGGCTATTATGATCTCTTGTTGTTATGACTAACTTAAGACCACCTTGCAACCATGTCTTTGTTCAGGTTGTTATGACTAATTTCATATGCATCTGTTCTGCTTTGGTAACCCTACCTCTTTGCCTGCCGAATCCCCCATTTGGAAACCTCCTACTCGAAAAACAAAACAAAACAAAAACAAAAAAACAAAAAAAAGGAAGAAAATGAACAACTTGAAAATAGATTCTAATCTTTATTTCTAAGAGAAAAAGAAAAAGGGGGGAAAACCTATTAAATTATCTAAATCTCTCTGCTCTGAGTTCGCTACGCTGTAAGTTCTTAATTGTAAGGTTTTTTTGTTTTTTTGTTTGTTTGTTTTTGTTTTTTTGAGAGAGGGTTTCTCTGTGTAACTCTGGCTGTCCTGGAACTCACTCTGTAGACCAGGCTGGCCTCGAGCTCAGAAATCTGACTGCCTCTGCCTCCCAAGTGCTGGGATTAAAGGCGTATGTGCCACCACTGTCCCGCTTAGTTGTAAGTTCTTTTTTTTTTTTTAAGATTTATTTATTATTATAAATGAGTACAGAGAAGAGGGTATCAGATTTCATTATGGGTGGTTGTGAGCCACCATGTGGTTGCTGGGGTTTGAACTCATGACCTTCGGAAGAGCAGTCAGTGCTCTTACCCGCTGAGCCATCTCACCAGCCCTAGTTGTAAGTTCTTAATTCTTAGTTCTGATATATTTTCTCAGAACAGAATTCATGATCACGTGGTATCTAATTCAAAAGTTCACCATGAGTTTAAACATAAATTCAAATCATAAATTGAATAAGAAGTTTTCAGCAGAGAGTATACATGTATTTCCATTAACAGTAGTTATCTAGGGCTGGAGAGATGGCTCAGAAGTTGAGAGCACTGACTGCTCTTCCAGAGGTCCTGAGTTCAATTTCTGATGACCAGATGGTGGCTTACAACCATCTGTAATGGGATCTGACACCCTCTTCTGGTGTGTCTGAAGGCAGCTACAGTGTACCATATAAATAAAATAAATCTTTTTTTTTTTTTAAGAGTAGTTATCTAACTAGACATTTCTCTTCTGCCACTAGCTCCACAACTTCATTGAAAGATAAAAACCATAATTCTTGTGACTAAATTAACATTGAAGTTTTATATAGATAAACCCATTCAATATTTATTTTCTGTCCTTGAACCTACAATTAATCATTAGTTCCCTTTTATGACCTTTGGTTAACTGTTTCACAGTTCTAAGGAATGTATTCTAAGGTGCCTGCTTTCTATCTCAGAAGCATTTAACTCATGACACATGAAGACTGGCAGAGTTCTAATTACAGTATTCATAACACAGAGGGCTTTAATAGCAGCCCTATTATTTTAAAGGGCTTAATAATTATTAATATAATTTAAGAAATTCTTGCCGGGTGGTGGTGGCGCACGCCTTTGATCCCAGCACTCGGGAGGCAGAGGCAGGCGGATTTCTGAGTTCGAGGCCAGCCTGGTCTACAGAGTGAGTTCCAGGACAGCCAAAGCTACACAGAGAAACCCTGTCTTGAAACCCCCCCCCCCAAAAAAATTGGAACGATACATAGAAGATTAGCATGGCCCCTGCGCAAGAATGACACACAAATTCGTGAAGCGTTCCATATTTAAAAAAAAAAATTAAGAAATCATCTATTTGTCTACATATTCATCAGTATAAGATAATTTTTGTTGATCTGCAAATATCTGCCAAATAGGGTAGGCTAGTGCCCAGGGATTATAGTATTAATTTTATAAGGACAGGAGAGGCATATCAGGGGCCAGAGAGATGGCTCAGTGGTTATGAGCACTGACTGTTCTTCTGAAGGTCCTGAGTTCAAATCCCAGCAACCACATGGTGGCTCACAACCATCTGTAATGAGATCTGATGCCCTCTTCTGGTGTGTCTGAAGACAGCTACATTGTACTTAGATATAGTAATAAATAAATCTTTCTGGGCAGTGGTGGCACACGCCTTTAATACCAGCACTTGGGAGGCAGAGGCACTTGGATTTTTGAGTTTGAGGCCAGCCTGATCTACAGAGTGAGTTCCAGAACAGCCAGGGATA